>NC_133415.1:39065000-39075000 GCF_049350105.2 Macaca mulatta | reverse complement strand
ACCTAGGCAACGAGGGAGAGAGGGAGGGGCCTCCAGAAGGGAGGGCGAGAAACCGGTTGCCCCGGGCTCGGTGAAGTTTCGGCGAGACCTCCCTCCGTGCCACCTCGACTTTCAGTAACAGTGGCCGCTAGGTGATGCCCGAAGACAACCGATGCCTGCAAGTGTCAGTCATCACGGAAAAGAAGTGAAGGATGGATCGCTCTGGGTCGGGGTGGAGGTTGGGGAGGGGGATGCGGCGGAGGCACACCGCGTCGCCGGCGTCTCCCGGATCCCTCTCAGACCAGGCCATTTCCGGGCCCAGGGAGTCCTCCCACGCGATGCCCGCGACTGGTCGACCAGAACCCCCAGGGGCACAGCCAAAGTTTCTGCCCCTGGGATCACCTGGCACTTCCATTCCCCCAGAGAGAAGAGAGGACCAGGGGTGCGGGGCGCGTGGAGGACGCCAGGGGTGGAGGTGGGAGCTACCAAAGACACAAGTGCGGTCATTAGCGTGTCAGAGTGGACTCCAGACCCACGACCTCAGAGAGGCAATCCCTGAACGAGTGTTAGTGCATGACATCCACGCTCCCGGACACGGCGTGGATTTCACGGGGAAAGCAGTGCACATCACACTCCCTTCCTGTTCCGGGGCAAGATTTTGCTCCCGAAGTACCCATTTCTCAACCGTGTTCCCCAAAGTCCACCCTGTCGTGAATCAGTCATGAATCTAGTCAGTACGGTGAATCGCGGAGCAGCCACATCCCACCACGAAGATCGGAGTCCGCACACTACACATCGCCCCACGCGGTGTCTCCCCACAAGAACATCACCGCCGTCCTAGCCGAGTAGTGATACAGTGCCATTTCTTTCATTTTCTCTTTCTCGCTTGCTATTTATTTATTTATTTATTTATTTATTTTTGAGACAGAGTCTCACTCACTCTACAGCCCAAGCTGTAGCGCTGTGGCACGATCTCGGCTCACGGCAACCCCCGCCTCCCAGGTTCAAGCGATTCTCCCGCCTCCGACTCCCGAGTAGCTGGGATCACAGGGGTCTGCCCCACCGCACCCGACTCAGTTTTGTAGTTTTAGTAGAGACGGGGTTTCACCACGTGGGCCAGGCTGGTCTTGAACTCCTGACCTCCTGATCCGCCCGCCTCGGCTTCCCAAAGTGCTGGGGTGACAGACGTGAGCCACCGCGTTCAGCCCCTACGGTGCCATTGCTTGGAAATCACTCGTGGGAACACACACTTATGGGTCACGTGTGAAGAATTTTCCTTTGTCTATTTTTTTTCCCCTTTTTTTCGTGTGTGTGTGTGTGTGTGTGTGTGTGTGTGTGTGTGTGTGTGTGCGTGCGTGTGCGCGCGCGGTGGGACGGAGTTTCGCTCTTGCTGCCCAGGCTGGAGTGCAATGGCGCGATCTCGGCTCACTGCAACCTCCGCTTGCCAGGTTCCAGCGATTCTCCTGCGTCTGCCTCCCGAGTAGCTGGGATTACAGGCCTGCGCCCCCATGCCCGGCTAATTTTGTATTTTTAGTAGAGACGGGGTTTCTTCATGTGGGTCAGGCTGGCCTCGAACTCCCGACCTCAGGTGATCCACCCGCCTCGGCCTTCCAAAATGCTGGGATGACGGGCATGAGCCACCGTGCCCGGCCTTAGCCGTTTATTTTAAAGTCGAGGAGCTTATCAGGGAAATACGAGAAGTTTGGACATCACAGGTGACAGAGAGAAAGGTCTGCAAATGGCCCTTCCATCCAAGTGGGGACCCGGCCTCGATCTCCCGAAATCATGCACCCAGTGGGGAAGCCCGGCAAGGCCCGTCTGTGTAGATTCCTCTCGGCCTCTCTAAGCACGCACTTCTCACTTTGGTGGAAGGGGCAGGGCCCTCTCTGGGACGGGGGAATCTGACAGACAAAGAGACAGACGTAGAAAAAGAGAGATCGACAGACAGAGACAGAGAGAAACGGACAGAAAGAGCGAGAGAGCGAGAGAGCGAGAGCGAGAGCGAGAGAGAGAGAGAAACAGACTAGACAGGGAGGGGGAGAGAGGGAGAGAGACAGACAGAGACAGACAGACAGGCAAAAAAGAGAGTAAGACAGAAGACAGACACAGTGAGTGAGAGACACAGGTAGAGAGAGAGAGAGAGAGAGAGAGAGAGAGAGAGAGACAGAGAGACAGAGAGAAAGAGAGGGACAGGCAGACAGATAAAGAGAGTGACAGAGAAAGACATAGACGGACAGTGAGAGACAGAGAGAAAGAGACAGAGAGAGAGAGAGAGAGAGAGAGAGAGAGAGAGAGAGAGAGGCAGACAGACAGACAGGCAAAGAAAGAGAGTAAGACAGAAGACAGACACAGTGAGAGAGACAGGAAAGACAGAAACGGACAGAGAGAGACAGAGAGGAACAGACAGAAAGAGAGAGGGTCCTAGCCCAATAGCGATACAGTGCCATTTCTTTCATTTCCTCTTTCTTTCCTTCTTTCTTTCTTTCTTTCTTTCTTTCTTTCTTTCTTTCTTTCTTCTTTTTTTATTTTTTTATTTTTTTGAGACGGAGTCTTGCTCTGTCACCCAGGCTGGAGTGCAGTGGCGCGATCGCAGCTCCCTGCAACCTCCGCCTCCCGGGTTCACACCATTCTCCGGCCTCAACCTCCCGAGTAGCTGGGACTACAGGCGCCGGCCACTACACCCAGATAATTCGTTTGTTTTTTTTGGAGAGACGGGGTTTCACCATGTTAGCCAGGATGGTCTCGATCTCCTGACCTGGCGATCCGCCCGCCTCAGCCTCCCAAAGTACTAGGATGACAGACGTGAGCCACTGCGTTCAGTCTACAGTGCCGTATCTCAGAAATCACTCACAGGAACAGACACTTACAGGTCATGTGTAGAGTTTCTTTTTTTGTTTTGTTTTGTTTTGTTTTGTTTTGTTCCGTTTTGTTTTGTTTTGCACGAGGAGGTGGCGGGATGGAGTTTCGCTCTTGCGTCCCAGGATGGAGTGAAATGGCAGAGGGGACTCAGGGAGTCAACCTATGGCAGAGATGGCACGTCATTCAGAGCGTAACGTCCACAGCGAAAGGTGGTAGGGCCGGCACTTTTAAAGGCTGAAATCCCGGCGGCTCAGGCCTGTCGTCCTCGCACTTTGGGAGGCCCAGGAGAACGGATCACTTGAGGTCAGGAGTTCGAGACCAGTGCGGCCAACATGGAGAAACCCCGTCTCTACTCAAAATACAAAAATTAGCCGGATGTGGTGGTGTGCGCCTGTAATCCCAGCCACTGAAGAAGAATCACTGGAATCCGGGAGGCAGAGGTTGCAGTGAGCCGAGGGAGTGCCACTGCACCCCCGCCTGGGTGACAGACTGAGAGAGACTCAGTCCCTCCCTACCAAAAAAGAAAGAAAGAAAGAAAGAAAGAAAGAAAGAAAGAAAGAAAGAAAGAAAGAAAAAAAAAAAAAAAAAAGAAAAAAGAAAAAAAAAACACAGGGACCGCCACCGGGCGCAGTGGCTCACACATGTAATCCCAGCACTTTGGGAGGCCGAGGTGGGCGGATCACCTGAGGTCAGGAGTTCAAGAGCAGCCTGGCCCACATGGTGAAACTCCGTCTCTACTAACATAGAAACATCTTCGGAGCATGATGGTGGGTGCCTGTAATCCCAGCTGCTCAGGAGGCTGAGACGGGAGAATCGCTTGAACCTGGGAGACGGTGGTTGCAGTGAGCCGAATCGCACCACCGCACTCCAGGCTGGGTGGCTGAGTGAGACTCTGTCTTAAAACAACAACAACAACAGCAGCAAAAAAAAAATAGCAAACGCACAAAAAAAGAACAGGCCAAAATACTCCATTGTCACTGAACGTTCCGCCACCAGACCGGAAACCCCCTGACTCAGGTCAAGGAGGTGGTGTTTCCTTCTCTCTGTCTCTGTCTCTGTCTCTCTCTCTCTCTCTCTCTCTCTCTCTCTCTCTCTCTCTCTCCCTCCCCCCCCCCAACTTTTATGTCTTGTTCAAGCAGACATGTGCAAGATTGTTACACAAGTAAACTTCTGACTGGGGGGTTCAGTGTGCAGATGATTTCATCACCCGGATAACTCAGCGCAGTACCCGACAGTTTTCGTGGTTTGGTTTTTTGTTTTGTTTTGTTTTGTTTTGTTTTTCCCTGAAGATGTCTCTCCTTCCACACCTCCTCCCTCAAGTAGGCTCCCGCCTCCCTGGTCCCCCTCGTTCTGCCCACGAGTTCTCATTATTTAGTTCCCAGTTATAGATGAGAACACGCGGTCTTTAGCTGATCGTTGCTTTCATCTTCGGCGGTGGCGGTGAAAGAGGCATGACACGAAATCGACCCTTAGGACGCTCCCCTCCGTCCACACCCCACACCCCCTCCCCACACACACCCTCATTCCTGCCCCCCCTCCTCAAACCCAAGACAGGAAGAAAGGCAGATATTAAAGTCAGAGGTCAGCCTCCAAGACGGTGGAGGCAAGGGATCTGAAAGGGTGAGCAAGCGATAGGGGTCGGGGGATGTCGTGGCCGAGCTAGCAAAAATAGGGGACCGACTTTCCAGCCCCAGCACACCCCCAATCCTCAACCGCAGCTAGCCTCTGGGTGGGGTTGCGCCTGTAAAAGCTTCTGAATGGAGAGAAGCCCAAGGCTATGGAAGGCATCAGCTCCAAGTCCGGGAAGGGAACAGGGCTTTGTGCATTGGAATGGGGCTTTAGAAGGCGGTGCTGCGGTTTCCAAAGCGACACGCCTCGCCTCGCCTCGCCTCGCCTCGCCCCGCCCCGCCTCGCCCAGAGCGAAACTCCGTCTCAAAAAAATAATAATAATTTTAAGATAATAATAATACTAAAAAATAAATAAATAAATAAATAAATAAATAAGAAATAAATAGTTAGTACAGCGGTCGTGGTCGTGAATCATTCCCCGGAGTCCAGGCGCAGTGGCTCACGCCCGTCACGCGAGCACTTTGGGACGCCGGGGCAGAAGGGTTGCAACAACATGATGAGACCCTGTCTGTGCAAAAACAGTTGAAAAGGAAGGCCGGGCGCGGCGGCTGACGCCTGCCGTCCCAGCACTTTGGGAGGCCGGGGAGGGAGAATCACCTGAGGTCGGGAGTTGGAGACCAGCCTGACCAACATGGAGAAGCCCCGTCTCTAGTAAAAATACAAAATCAACCAGACGTGGTGGTGCATACCTGCAACCCGAGCTACTACTCGGGAGGCAGACTCAGGAGAATCTCTTGAACCCGGGAGGCAGAAGTTGCGGTGAGCCGAGATCCGCGCCATTGCACTCCAGTCTGGGCAACAAGAGCGAAACTCTGTCTCGGGAAAAAGAAAAATAAAACAATAAAAATTGAAAATCATCTGGGCACAGTGGCGCATGCCCCGTGGTCCCAGGCACTACACTCTGGAGGCTGAGGTGGAAGGATCGCTTGAGTCCAGGAGCGTCCACACTGCAGTGAGTTTGGTTTTGATGGCACCACTGCCAGGGTGACAGAGTGAGACGCCGTCTGTAAATCAGTCAAGCAATCAATCAGATCACTGCAAGGAGCTCTCTATGTCTTACTTTCAATAGGTGTCTCTTCAGGCCAAGCAGGCATGGTGCCTCACGCCAGTAATCCCAGCACTTTGGGAGGCCGAGGTGGGATGAAAGAAGGAAGGAAGGAAGGAAGGAAGGAAGGAAGGAAGGAAGGAAGGAAGGAAGGAAGGACAGACAGAACAAAAAGTTTTACAACCCTTTTTTTCATAGTGTCAGGAATTTACAGATAATACAAGTAGTTTAGGTCAGGGGCCGATGTTATTAGTATTACTTTTTTTTTTTTTTTTTTAACTCCTACGGCCTGGTGGTGGTGCCAAGGTTGTCTGGCTATTTATCTGACTTTTGTTTGTTTCTAACGTTTTGCTTTCTCTCTTTCCTCCTGTCTTGTGAACTAGGCAAGGTGGGGGGAGGAGGGCAGCAGGAGCAGTAGAGGTCTCCTTCCTCATCCCCCACTTTGAGAATTTTCACTAATTAGTGGGCGGGTTCCCTTTCATTTTTACTTTTTGGGTCTTTTAGCGAGACAGAGTGATAGCGTTTTATGTAATACACTTGTGTGGAAGTTTTCTGACGAGCCATGGTAGCTACAAAACCTTTTATCATTGGAAGGAGCAAGTGTAATACACAGGGGCGCAGCAAGCAAGTAAGTTTCTTTTTTTTTTTTTTTTTTGAGACCGAGTCTCGCTCTGTCACCCAGGCTGGAGTGCTGTGGCCGGATCTCAGCTCACTGCAAGCTCCGCCTCCCGGGTTCACGCCATTCTCCTGCCTCAGCCTCCTGAGTAGCTGGGACTACAGGCGCCCGCCACCTCACCCGGCTAGTTTTTTTGTATTTTTTAGTAGAGACAGGGTTTCACCGTGTTAGCCAGGATGGTCTCGATCTCCTGACCTCGTGATCCGCCCGTCTCGGCCTCCCAAAGTGCTGGGATGACAGGCTTGAGCCACCGCGCCCGGCCAGCAAGTTTCTATTACAAGTAATACACTTACAGTGAGGGTTTTACATTTTCTACAGCTGGAAACTCTTTTCTAAATGAAGACCTAGGATCAAACCTGTGTTAAACCTGAACAGGCACATGTACTAACTTTGTCATGTCTTAAGCAGGTTAGTTTTTAACTGGGCCTTAAAACCTTTTTTTAGCAAGTAAAACAGTATTTTTTAATCAGAGAAGTTTTTACGAGCCCGACGCTTGAACTTGCGGCGTCTGTTTGGGGAAAGAGTTGGTTAAAGTCATGTTATCTTGAGGCATTAACCCTTCTGCTTCTCCAGGCCATTGGTCTCTTACGTTAGCCCTTCTATCAACATAACATGAAGAAACATCTAGGCTGCCAGCAATGTTTTCAGCCTACTGAGGAAATAGGTTTTTTTCTGTTTTTTTATTTTTATTTTTTAAATTTTTGGCTAAAGGAGGAGGTTCTGGTAACTTCTGGTTTATATGTTTAAAGAATGACTGAAAGACCTTGCGATCGTTGCTGGGCTGGACGGGTCTGGGTTTCCTAAGCAGTACGTGTACAGTGGGGACACCTTACATAGGTGTTTCTTCTAGCATGGTTATGGGTGGGGGGTGGGGTGGGGTGGTAACAACAACAAAGCAATGTATAGCATATTCATATCCAGCAAGGACGAAAGAGGTCCTCACCTGGGAAAAAGGTTGAATACAGCGACAGAACAATAGGAAAACAGTTAGTATTCTAGGAAAACTATCTGTCTTAAGATTTTTAACTACATTGACTTGCTTGATGAGTCCTCAAGCTTCGGCCGTGCATAGACTAGTCAGCTGCCGGTGTGTGACTAGAGCAGGGCTTGTGGTCCTCAGCAGCAGCTTGGAGCTTGGTCTCGTCTCAGGATCAGCCGGGCTGGATGATCTGCGCCCTGTTAGCCGGTCCACTTGTCCTGAGCTGTCGGTGTTAGCTGACTGTGGTGGATCCAAGACGCAACACCTGCAACTTTAACAGCAGTGGGAGTGGACAAGGTTACAGTATAGGGCTCATCCTATATGGGTTGTAGAAAAATTAGGTTTTACTTTAAACAGAGTCCCTAGATTTAAATGGGTGTCAGGCTTATAGGCATTATTTTTCTTTATTTAATTATGAACACTTCGTATGGCTATTTTGAAAGGCTGCATTTGCCTTTTAAAGGTTAATTTCTTTAGTTTCCGGAGGTCACCTTTTATTTGACCTACGATTTGCGGGTGGCCAACTGAACACAATCTTACAGGGCAGATACCTAGTTTGTTTGGTAGGGGTGCACCTGACTCGGAGGAGGACCGTAGGCAAAAACCTGATTTTATCTTAAGTGAATTTCCTGGCATATATCTATATATCTATCTATATCTATATCTATATCTGTATCTGTGTGTGTGTGTGTGTGTGTGTGTGTGTGTGTGTGTGTGTGTGTGTATATATATACATCTATCTATCTATCTATCTATCTATCTATCTATCTATATCTATATGGCAACCCTTTTTTTTTCGTTTTGTTTTTTGGTCGCCAGTAGCTGCTCGCTCGAGTGTCCAGTTCATGCGTTCCACCTTTTGTTGAACTTTGTGGCCGATAGGCTGCGTGTAACCTCTGTTGTATTGTTAACAGTCTTGTTAAATCTTGCACTATTCCAGCTACAGCTACAAATGCTGGCCTATTGTCTGACTTTAAAATCAGAGGTAGTCTTAAACCTGGGGATAATGTCTTTTAACAGTACTTTAGTCACTTCTTGTACTTTTTCTGTCCTGGTGGGGAAAACTGTAACTTACCCTGAAAAGGTGCAAACAAGCACTAGCCTCCAGCAGGGGGCAGTCCTGTAAAGTCTATAAGCAAGTTTTCACAAGGTATGGCTCTTTTTCCTGTTTCAGTTTCTTAGAGGAGGAGTTCCCCCCTCCCCCCATCCCCACCCCCACTCCGCCCCTTTGTCACTGTATCTAGTGGCTGAGCCTTCAGTGAGAAATTGGAATCCAGATACGGCAGAGTCTTGCTGTTTGTAACTTCTAATGTGACCATGGGCTCCTGGGAGCCTAATGAGAAGGTGCCTAGTCTGCCCTAGTCTTTACATTCTTCAGCTCCCGTCAGCCTGATCAGATGAGTGTCTGGTTCCTCCAAGGTGCAGCAGCCCTTGGCCGATGGCCTCTTTGTCTTGCGGCCTTGGCCATTTCCTGTATTGCCTTCTGAACATTTACCCTTCTAGAGTCTTTTTTTTTTTTTTCCATCTCGCACATTAATCTCTCTCTAGCCTTGTCCGGCTCTGGAATCCTTGCCTAACTTGACTTCGGTCATGTCTACATCCACGTCCGCGGCCTCTCACAATGCTGCTTCCCCCCCCCGCGTTCTCACGCTCCTACGGCCAGCTGGTGGGGCCCGAGAAACGGCACGGGCCCTGCCCCCGCCCACGCACTGCTGTCTGTCTCTCCTGTTTTCTTTTGATTCTCTATCTTTACACTTGCTTTTAGTCTTTCTTTTTCTTTTGCTCTTTTCCCTCTTTTCTAGAGTTTAACAGGCTCTTTTCTTTATACACTTGGAGGGTGAAACAGGCATACCGAGAGTCAGCGTAAATGTTTACAGTCTTACCCTCACCGAGTTCTAAGGCCCGGATTAAAGCAATGAGCCCAGCTTAACGACAGCGTCCAGGGTTACCACCGCATATTCTGCACATCTCTCCCCTCGTGGGTTGGTGAAGCTGTTCCCGTCCACGCATAGCTCCTAGTGTACTGATGCCCAAGGCTGGTCCCGGAGGTCAGATCTGCTAGAGTACACTGGAGTCCAACACCTCTACACAGTCATGCTCGACAGGGCTCTAGCTGTCGGGAGCAAGGCGGTGGGTTCAGGGTGTTCCCAGTTTAGTAGCTCAATGGTTGAAAAGGGCTGATAGATGAAAGTCTGTTGCCCACCCCCCTCCCCCCGGGATGTGGGCCTGGTCATTATAATAGACAGGTCCTCGTATCTCCCTGAGAGGCATTTACAGAGCTCGAGTAAGACCAGATCTGAGATGGCCCACTTGACTATCTCGACTTCTTTCCTTGGCCTCTGGAGGCTCCGATCCTTCCCTTCGAGGTGAGACCTGGGGCGTGTCAGCTCCTGAATCTCATTTCTGAGGGGGTTGTTGGCCTCGGTGAAGCGGGGTAGGCTGGGAAACATGGAGAAAGAATCTGTGTTATCTCTCGTGGCTCCCGTAAAAACTGGCTTCTCTTGCCGTTTCCTGGGACTCCCTTTTTAAAAAAACTCTGTGTCTGCCGGCGAAGCCGCTCTTACTTTTACTTTTGGCTATTTTGCACAAAGTTGTTAAACAGGGCTAAATTAACGCTGGCTTTGTCTATAATCTATTTCGCCGTGAGTCCATATAAAGGAATTTGATCTAGGTACACAGGCTGTCCTCCGACCCCGTCACCACCTGAACTACACGGCCAATTGTTCTCTGCCTGTAGTTCCTTCCGTGGGCCATCCAACAGCAGAAGAGGGCAATTCTAATTCACCCAGAGTTCGTGACCTCTAGGGGGTTAACTGAACTCTATAATCTCCTG
>NC_133415.1:39037500-39047500 GCF_049350105.2 Macaca mulatta | reverse complement strand
AGCGGGGAGGGGGGGGCGCCGGGGGACGCCTCCGGCGCAGTCGACCGCCACCAGGACGCACGCGGGGGTCTCACCGCCAGCAGCCTCCGAGCACGAAGGCGGCCCCGCGTGGCACCTGGAGCGGCCGACCAGGCCTTCAGCGATCCCTGCGGCTCCCCCACCGCCACGCCCAGTCGCACGCGGCCAGAGCCCCCGGAGCCCGCTTCCCCCCAACACGCACCGCAAGGCCGACCCAAACCCTCCGGGCGCCCACCGGGCCGCCACCGACCTGGCCCCGAAGGCGCGCGCCGTGGGGGTACGCGGACACCGGGCCAACCAGCGTGGCCGGCGGCGGCGACGCCCCCAGAAGGCGGAGCCGGGTTCGGGCCCAGACGGGGCGGCCAACAGCATAAAAGCCGGTGAGCCGCTCGGGGAAGAGAGGATCGGCAGGCGGCGGACAGGGAAAAGGAGCACAAGGCAGGCAAGGAGCCAGGGGGCCACGGAGACGAGGGCACGGGGAACCCGCAGGGGGCTAACTCGGGCAAGCAACCCTCAGGCGCGGCCGGGCCACCAGGAAAACACGGCCACGGGATCCCACCGCCACAGACACGAGGGCGGTCCCGCAGCGCCCCGCCTGGGACGCCGAACGGCCCTTGGGCAGCCCACCGAGCAACCCCCTCACGAGCCCCGGGTCCCGCCACCGGCGGCCCCAAAGCAACCTCAGCCACAAGCCCAACACCAGGGGCCACATGTCGCCCGTCTCTCGTCCGTCCCGGACCCGGTCCCGCTCCGGGAGACCGGCGCGCCGCCCCGTGGGGACGGCTCGCTCCCCAAGGACCAGGCGGCCCCACACCCCGCGCCACGCGAACGCGGTCATCGGCAGCGGTCGCGGCTCGGCACGGGAGCGGGCGGAGAGCCGGCTCACAGCGGAGAGCGGCGTCGCGCGCCAGACGGAGTGCCACGCGCACCCGCCGCTCGCAGCAGCCTTCCCATCCGCTAGGACGTCGGGCCCGGCCCAGCGGGATCCTCCCCCAACTCGGAAGGGGGAGGCGCGGGCCACAGTAGACGACGAGCCGCGCGCTCGGCCCCCGCCGCGGGGTCCGGCGGAACCCTCACTGTCCCCCCACCTCATCCCATCGAGGCGGGGGCAGCGGAGGAGGAGGGTTCTCTGCAGGCGAGTCGCTACGGCAGCGCTACCACAACACAGAGAGAGGCGGCGAGCCGGGGGATCCGGTACCCCAAGGCACACCTCTCGGATCGCTAGAGAAGGCTTTCTCACCGAGGGTGGGTCACGCTCCCCACCCGCCAGTCGCCCCTCGTCGGGCCCGCAGAGGCGCTCAGGGACGCCTGGGGAAGGGAGGGGGCCTGCGGCGCGAGAAGAAACCTGCGGCAACCTGGAGCGTTTGCGGTCAGGGCAGGGGCCCGGCCGGCGCGCGTGCGCACAGCCCCCAAGGCCCCCCGCCGTCCACCCACCTCCTTTCTGTGAGGCAAGGCGCCTCCAGTTAACCCACACACGACCGATCGGAGGCAGAACGGCAGCCCCTCGGCGGCCGGCCGGCGCACGCGTGGCCGGCCCGAGCCCACCGCCACCGCTCACACGGCCCGCGCTCCCCCGCCAGAGGGGAGCACGGGACGTGCGCTCGCCAGACCAGGCGGCGCCCTTCCCCGCGTGGGAGGGGCGCGTCTCACTCAACCGCCTCGACCCGCACAGCCAACGAGCTCCCTCAGGACCCACGCGCGGACACCATGGCGGCGACCGGAGGAGGGGGCGCTGGGGGCGGGAGCGACACACCACCGCTCGGCCTCGGGCACCTGAGAGACAGCCCGGGGCGCTCCAGGAGCACCGCAAAGGCCCAGGCGGAGCCAGCGCTCGTGCAATACCCGAGAGGGCAGCACGGCGGGCCAGCGGGACAGCACCCCCACCGCCGCGGAGGGGGGCGGCCCACGAGGCGACGACCACAAGAGGCGAAAGCGAGGAGTGCCTGCTGCGTCAGAGGACCCCCGCTGACCCACGCCGGACGCCACGAGGCAGACGGCGGGGTCGGGACAGCGAGGTCGGGCCGGGTTCCGCACCCCAGTGCCTCCCAACGCACCGCCCGCAGGCGGGGATGGGAGACGGGGGAAACCCCGCGGGCGGGACGAGAAGAACGGGTCTCATTCACCACGAATGCCCGCCCCTCGCCCGTCGCGGCTCGGTCCCGGCCCGGGAGAGCGTGACATCACCACATCGATCAGGGAAAGCATCCCCGGAGCAGGGTCGGCCAGCCAGCCACAGCCTCCCCAGAGGCCAGCGAGCAGATCAGCCTGGCCATCCCCAGCTCCAGGACAGGGGCGGCAGACAACCCGGCAGAGACGAGGAATGCCTGACACGCACGGCACGGAGCCAGCGGGAGTGGGGTTGTCTCGGCCGCCCCAGGTGCCCGCAGCGGGGAGCGCACGGTGGCAGGGTAAGCCCGCGCCACCTTCCCCGCCGCCCCCAGGTGGGTCAGAGACCCGGACCCAAGGCGGCACCGGGAGCTGGGACGCTCGGATGCATGAGAGACCGGGCACACGGGCCCCAGCAGGCGGCTCAAGCACGAGCAGGGCCGGCTAGCCGGGTCACCGGGAGGCCGAAGACCCGCGACGCATCCAAGAGACCCAACCTCTCCAGCGACAGGTCGCCAGAGGACAGCGTGTCAGCAATAACCCGGTGGCCCAAAATGCCGGCTCGGAGTGAAACATATACCTCCCCAGGAGACAGGAGGTCGAGTCACCGACCACGCCGCCGGCCCAGGGAACCCGCGACACGGGCATCTGTCCCCAAAATCGCCACCATCGCAGCCAGACACGGAGCACCCAGGGCCCTCTGGTCGACCCCAGGACACACGCCGGAGCAGCGCCGGGCCAGGGACGTCCTCCCGGCCACCCGTGCCACGCAGGGGCCGGCCCGAGTCTCCAGAGCGAGACTCGGAAGCGTTTCCGGCCGTCCCCTCGTACGACCGGGACACACGAGGGACCGAAGGCCGGCCAGGTGTGACCTCTCGGGCCGCACGCGCGCTCAGGGAGCGCTCTCCGACTCCCCACGGGGACTTGCAAACAACAGGTCACGGCAGAGGGACCGCTCCCCGGCACCCGGGGGACGAGGCAGGACGGTCCCCGGCTCCCCACGGGGACTTGCAGAAAAAATTCGGCCGCTGCCTCAGACGGCCAGGATGCGCGCGGGCCCGCGACCGGGCCGGGAAGGGTGTCCCCAGCCTCCCACCCCAAGCCCGGTGGGTCCCCGCGGGTCGCGGGTCAGGCCTCGGGAGCCGCGGCGTGCTGGTCGACCAACCCCGGCAGCCCCACACCCGGCTCTGGCCCGAAAGCGCAGCGACAACCTCTCCCCACATAAGCCTGCACGCCTGAGCTCTGACTCACAAGTGACGCGCCAGAGCTCTGGCGCGACCGGGACAGCCCGGCTGACGACCGCGGTCTTTCCGGAGCTCTGCCTAGCTCACAGCGGGGACGGTCCCCTCCCTCGGCAGCTGCCACCGCAGCTCCGGAAGCCAAGGGAACGATATAAAAGCGGCCGCCAGATGGAGTCCGACAACCGTCGCGAACGTCACCAAGACAGATCCGGATGGCAGGCCGGCCCGCGGACCGCAAAACCGAAACCGTGAGTCGAGAGACGCTATCCCGAGGCCGAAAACGCAGCCCCTGTACCCCAACCCCACAGAAACGGTCCCCAAACCCTGTCTCTGCATGGACCGCGACACAGTCAGAAGACAACCCACGGCGTGTGGATGTTCGGAGAGGCATCTCGGTGGGAGAAACAACAAGCAAGGACTCGGTCGCGGGTCGTTGAGGACACAGGGAGACACAGAATGCGTAGGCTCTTCCTGAATCCAGACAGAGAAGGAGGGAGGGAGGGAGGGAGGGAGGGAGGGAGGGAGGGAGGAAAGGCAGGCAGGCAGGCAGGCAGGCAAACATAAAGAAGGAAACAGAGAAAGAAAGAAAGGAAGGAAAACCTAAAGGAGAGAAAGAAAGAAAAGAGAAGAAAAGAGAAGACAAATATTAATATAAGTATTTCCATTTGTATATAGGTATAACATATAAAACTACATTAAAATAGAAAAAAATTTATATGCATACACATGAATGAACAGATAAAAATGAATAAACAAAAAATAAGATAACATAACATAAGCAAATAGGCCAGGCGCGGTGGCTGACGCCTGTGATCCCAGCACTTTCAGAGGCTGGGGGAGAGAGAGAGAAAAAAAATGAAAGAAAGAAAGAAAGAAAGAAAGAAAGAAAGAAAGAAAGAAAGAAAGAAAGAAAGAAAGAGAGAGAGAGAGAGAGAGAGAGAAAGAAAGAAAGAAAGAAAGAAAGAAAGGAAGAAAGAAAGAAAGAGAGAGAGAAAGAAAGACAGAAAGAAAGAAAGAAGAAAGAGAGAGAGAGAGGGAGAAAGACAGCGAGAAAGAAAGACGAGAGAAGAAAGAAAAAAAAAGAAAGAGGAAAGACAGGAAGAAAGACAAAGCAAGAAAGCAAGAAAACAAGACAGCAAGAAAGCACGACAGAAAGAGAGAAAGAGACAGAAAGAAAAAGCAAGAAAGCAGCAGAGAGAGAGAGAGAGAGAGAGAGAGAGAGAGAGAGAGAGGCGCGAGGCGAGGCGAGGCGAGGCGAGGCGAATCTACCTGCTTTCACTACATGTGGGGAGAATCAGGAAAGCCCCCACTAACAACAAGGCCTGAAGTGGAGCTGCCATCTGTGAAATCCGAGCAGAAGAGTCCACACGGGTTAAAGACACGAAGAAAGACAGGGAAACAACTGCTCAAAGAGAAGAACAATCTGGCCCAGCCAGGGTCTGTCTCCTGAAGTTGTGTGGGCAACGAGGGAGTGGGACGGAGGGAGGGAGTGGGACGGAGGGAGGGAGGGCCTCCGAGGCTCGTGTCAAACAATAAATGATAATAAAATAAAAGGAAGTTAAAAAAAAAAATTGCGCATCATTCGTAGCATCACTGACGCCTCGAAAGGCGAGAGGCATGTGTTTATGTCACTGTGGGACTGTTTTCTTTTTTCTTTTCTCTTTTTCTTCCCTCTCTTCCCGGAAACTCACTTTTTAATTATTTCATTTTCCTTTTCTTTTTTTTTTTTTAATTTTTAATTTTACTTTCATTTTTACTTTTATTTTTAATTGCTTGAGAGGTTGTCTCCCTCTCTCGCCCAGGCTGGTGTACAGTGGCGCGATCTCGGCTCACTGCAACCTCCGCCTCCCAGGTTCAAGTGATTCTCCTGCCTCAGCTCGGCCTCCCGAGTAGCTGAGATTACAGAGGCGCACGACCATGCCCGGCTAATTTTTGGTATTTTGACTAGAGACGGACGGGGTTTCACCATACTGGCCCTGCTCGTCTGACCACCTCGTGATCCAGCGATCCACCACCCTCGGCGTCCCAAAGTGCTGGGATGACAGGCTTGAGCCACCGCGCCGGGCCTAGTTATTCCTTTTATTTTATTTCTAATTTTTAATTGTACGTATGCACGTATGCATGTATGTATGTATGTATGTATGTATGTATGTATGCATGCATGCATGTATCTATCCTTTTCTTTTTTTTTGAGACGGACAGAGAGAGACAGTGAGAAACAGAGAGAGAGAGAGAGAGACAGACAGACAGACAGAGAGAGAGAGAGAGAAACAGACGGGGGGGGAGAGAGAGAGAGAGAGAGAGAGAGAGAGAGAGAGAGACCAACAGACAGAAGGACAGGCAGAGAAAGAGAGTAAGACAGAAGACAGACACAGGGAGAGAGACAAGCGGGGGGGGGGGGAGAGAGAGAGAGAGAGAGAGAGAGAGAGAGAGCTCCCAGACATCACGAAGCCGTTTCAATGACATATTCTCTCTGGTCTTTGTCTGGGGATATTCAGTTTTTCAACGTAGGCCTCAAGGGCTCCCAGATGTCCCTTTCGAATCTCTACAAAGAGAGTGTCTCCAACCTGCCTAATCAAAACAAAGGTGTAACCCTTTAGGATGAGTCCACACATCGCAAAGCAGTTTCTCAAATACATTCTTTCTAATTTTCATCTGGGAATATTAGGTGATTCACCATAGGCCTAAAGGGACTCCCAAAAATCCATTCAGAGAGACTGCCCAAAAAAAGTGTTTCTAACCTGATGAATCCAAAGAATGGTGTATCGCTAAGAGATCAATCTACGCATCACAAATCAATGTGACAGATAGCCTCTCTCTGGTTTTAATCTGTGGATAGTCTGCTTTCCAACGTAGGCCTCAATGGGTTTCCAAATGTCCCCTCACAGATTCTACGGAAAGCGTGTTTCCAACCTCCTGGTTCAAAAGAATTATCCGTTCGAGGTGAATCCACACGTCAAAAAGCAGTTTCACCAGCAGCAGTTTTTCTCCTTTTCCTCTGGGGATGTTCACTTTCACCAGGAGCCACAAAGGGCTCCCAAATGTCCCTTCGAAGATTCTGCAAAGAACTGCTTCCAATCGGCCGCGTGCAGCGGCTCACGCCTGTCATCCCAGCATTTTGGGAGGCAGAGGCGGGTGGATCACCTGAGGTCAGGAGTTCGAGACCAGCCTGGCCAAAACGGTGAAACCCCATCTCTACCAAGAACACAAAAAATTTGCCGGGCTTGGTAGCGGGTGCCTGTGATCCCAACTACTTGGGAGGCTGAGGCAGGAGAATCCCTTCAACTGGAAGGCAGAGGTTGCAGTGAGCCGAGATGGTGTCACTGCACTCCAGCCTGGGGGACAGAGTGAGAGTCTGTCTTAAAAAAAATAAAAACATTAAGAAAAAAATACTACTACTACAACAACAACAACAACAACAACAACAACAACAACAACAACAAAATGCTTCCAATCTGCTGAATCAACAGAAAGGTTTAACTCAGTAAGAGGAATCTACACATCGCTAAAAAGCAGTTTTACAGATAGCTTCTTGTTAGTTTTTATCTACAGTTTCCTGGTTTTCACCCTAGGCCTCGAATAGCTCCCAAATGTCCTTTTGCAGATTCTACAAAAGGGCCGCTTCCAACCTGGTATATCAAAAGAAAGGTTTCACTCTGTGAGATGAATCCACACACGACAAAGCAGTTTCAGAGACAGCTTCTTTCTAGTTTTTATTTGGGGATATTCGGTTTTTCACACTAGGCCTCAGTGGGCTCCCAAAGGTATACTCGCGGATTCTACAGAAAGAGTGCTTCAAACCTCCTCAATCAAAAATTAGTTGTAATTCGGTGCCATGAATCCACACATCACAAAGCGGTATCATAGAGAGCTTCTTTCTATTTCTCTGGTGGGGATACTCGGTTTTTCACAACAGGCCCCAGTGGGCTCCCAAATGTCCATTCTGCTTCCAAACTGCTGAATCCAAAGGCAGTTTTAACTCGGTATGATGAATCCACACGTCACAAAGCTGTTTCATGAAGACCTTCTCTCTCGTTTTTATCTGAAAACATAAGATTTTTTCACCATACGACACAAGGGTCTCCGAAATGTACACAGACAGATTCAACAAAAAAACCCTTCCAACCTGCTGAGTAAAAAGAAAGGTTTAACTCTGCGAGACGAATACACACACGACAAAGCAGCTTCACAGAGAATGGTGTTTTTTGTTTGTTTGTTTGCTTGCTTGCTTGCTTGCTTGCTTGCTTTTTGGTTTGTTTTCTTGGTTTTTTTTTTTTTTTTTTTTTTTTTTTTGGAGACGCACTTTCGCTCTTGTTGCTCAGACTGGAGCGCAATGGCGCCATCTCGCCTCACTGCGACCTCCGCCTCCCAGGTTCAAGCAATTCTCCTGCCTCCGTTTCCCTTCCCGAGTAGCTGGGATTACAGGCATGTGCCACCACGCCCGGCTAATTTTGTATTTTCAGTAGAGACGGGGTTTCTCCATGTGGGTCAGTCTGGTCTCGAACTGCCGACCTCAGGTGATCTGCCAGCCTCGGCCTCCCAAAGTGCTGGGATGACAGGCGTGAGCCACCGCGCCCGTACAATTGTATTGTATCGTATTGTATTGTATTTACATTGATTGATTGATTGATTGATGCTGCCTGATCAAAGGTCACTCAGGCCCAGTCGTCAAAGTGGCGATTTCCTAGGCAACAAGGAAGGGGGGAGCTTGGAGGTGGGGGCGGGGGCGGTGGAGAAGACACAGTTGCCCCAGGCTGTGCGCAGGCGGCCTGAGCTTCCTTCCTCTGTTGAGGCCTCCATTTTCAGAGTAACAGTGGCCGCTAGGTGATGCCCGACGTCTGCCAATGAGACTGTCAGCCCGGAATGAATTGGGATCGCCTGGAGGGGGAGGCGGGAGGGGGAAGGATGGAGGCCCCCACAGCACAGTGGGTCACCGCGCCCTTCCAGGCGATCCCCACAACTAATCGACCAGGGCCCCTGGGGGCACACAGCCTAAGACCCCAGCCATCGGATCATCTGGAACTTCTGTCCGAAGACGAGAGACGAGAGACCGACTGGAAATTCTCTCGGTCAAGGTCCAAACGTAAAAGAATCACTGACACAGACACCAGGACTAACTAAGACAATTTGTAAAAGTTTCCGTGTTTTGGGTGAATCCGCGTATTTCTGGATCACAAAATTACTGATTTTGAACATTGCGGTTTTTCCACTCCTTACGTGTACGGTCCTGTGATAGACAGACCAGGGGACTCCTCAGCTCAGAGTCCATGAGGCCAGAAGCTGACATCCTAAATTTCTATGTAGAATGAATTTCAGCAAGCCAGCCAAACACTCTGCCGTAAAACTGTCCGGAAGACAAGCGGTGGTGTTTCGGGGGCGGATTTGGGGGGGGGGGGGGAGCCGGGTGCGGTACGCTCACGCCTGTCATCCCCGCACTTTGGGAGGCCGAGGGCAGGCGGATCCCTCGAGATGGTGGCCATTGCACTCCAGCGTGGGCAACAAGAGCGAAAACTCCGTCCAAAACAAGAACAACAACAGAAACGTGAAGTGCCGTCTGCTGTTCTTTTTGCTTCCCACCCCGAGAAGAACAGAATACAGCTGTTGTCTCCCTGCCCGCCTGCCTGCCTGCCTGCCTGCCTGCCTGCCTGTCTGCGTGCCTGTCTGTCTGTCTGTCTGTCTGTCTGTCTGTCTGTGACAGGGTCTCGCTCTGTCTTTCGCCCAGACTGGAGTGCAGTGACACCATTGTGGCTCACTGCAGCCTCAACTTCCCCGGGGTTAGGGGATTCTTCTAAGGGATCCTACGGCCTCGGCCTCCCAAAGTGTTGGGGTTACAGGCGTGAGCCATCAGCACCCGGCCTGAGTTCATACATCTGGTCTCACTACGCCTTAACCACACGCCCGTGAAGCACTCAAGTCAAGAGAGAGTCGGCAAGAGACTTTCAGCATTCTCTCCCAAAACCAGTGAGGTGGATGGCGGCCCTGTGTTTCCCAAGCTCCTGTGGTTTTAAGTGGCCACGCGTAGAGGATAGATAGATTTAAAATGTTTCCAGAGAGGCGCAAGCCACAGTCATTCAG
Source organism: Macaca mulatta (assembly GCF_049350105.2). Taxonomy (NCBI): domain Eukaryota; kingdom Metazoa; phylum Chordata; class Mammalia; order Primates; family Cercopithecidae; genus Macaca; species Macaca mulatta. The sequence continues at coordinate 39,038,060 of NC_133415.1, read as the reverse complement.
GACATCCGAGCGCGAGATGGGGTTTCTGACAGCGACTTAAGGGCCAGGGAGGGCCAGAGTCTGCCGAGGCCCTCGTTCCAGTGGTGGGGCCGATGGAACCCAAGGCTGAGGGAGCCAGCAGTCCGCACAGAGAGAGCTCCAGCCCTAGGCCCCACCGTGCAGACCGACTCAGAAGGAAGAGAGTCCCTCATCCTACATACGTCACATCCCTCCACTGAACTTGGGAGCGGATCCGTTTTCCAAACATGAGGTGACTCTCGGTTCGAAATGGATCACAAGGGGCCGGGCTTTCCAGAGTCGGCATGATAAAGCAGTCATTCTGTGGCACAGAACGAGGTGTGGCTCTTATCTAGACTCCGCAGTGAAAGCCAGTGAAACAGGGCGAAACCCCGTGTCTACTAAAAATTAAAAGAGGAGCCGGGCATGGTGCCGCTTGAAGGCAGGAGAATCGCTGGAACCCGGGAGGCAGAGGTTGCAGTGAGCTGAGATCACACCACTGCACTCCAGCCTGGGGGACAGAGCGAGACCGCATCTCAGAAACAGACAAACACACAAAGCCA
>NC_133415.1:39022500-39032500 GCF_049350105.2 Macaca mulatta | reverse complement strand
CTCGGCTTCCCAAAGTGCTGGGGTGACAGACGTGAGCCACCGCGTTCAGCCCCTACGGTGCCATTGCTTGGAAATCACTCGTGGGAACACACACTTATGGGTCACGTGTGAAGAATTTTCCTTTGTCTATTTTTTTTCCCCTTTTTTTCGTGTGTGTGTGTGTGTGTGTGTGTGTGTGTGTGTGTGTGTGTGTGCGTGCGTGTGCGCGCGCGGTGGGACGGAGTTTCGCTCTTGCTGCCCAGGCTGGAGTGCAATGGCGCGATCTCGGCTCACTGCAACCTCCGCTTGCCAGGTTCCAGCGATTCTCCTGCGTCTGCCTCCCGAGTAGCTGGGATTACAGGCCTGCGCCCCCATGCCCGGCTAATTTTGTATTTTTAGTAGAGACGGGGTTTCTTCATGTGGGTCAGGCTGGCCTCGAACTCCCGACCTCAGGTGATCCACCCGCCTCGGCCTTCCAAAATGCTGGGATGACGGGCATGAGCCACCGTGCCCGGCCTTAGCCGTTTATTTTAAAGTCGAGGAGCTTATCAGGGAAATACGAGAAGTTTGGACATCACAGGTGACAGAGAGAAAGGTCTGCAAATGGCCCTTCCATCCAAGTGGGGACCCGGCCTCGATCTCCCGAAATCATGCACCCAGTGGGGAAGCCCGGCAAGGCCCGTCTGTGTAGATTCCTCTCGGCCTCTCTAAGCACGCACTTCTCACTTTGGTGGAAGGGGCAGGGCCCTCTCTGGGACGGGGGAATCTGACAGACAAAGAGACAGACGTAGAAAAAGAGAGATCGACAGACAGAGACAGAGAGAAACGGACAGAAAGAGCGAGAGAGCGAGAGAGCGAGAGCGAGAGCGAGAGAGAGAGAGAAACAGACTAGACAGGGAGGGGGAGAGAGGGAGAGAGACAGACAGAGACAGACAGACAGGCAAAAAAGAGAGTAAGACAGAAGACAGACACAGTGAGTGAGAGACACAGGTAGAGAGAGAGAGAGAGAGAGAGAGAGAGAGAGAGAGACAGAGAGACAGAGAGAAAGAGAGGGACAGGCAGACAGATAAAGAGAGTGACAGAGAAAGACATAGACGGACAGTGAGAGACAGAGAGAAAGAGACAGAGAGAGAGAGAGAGAGAGAGAGAGAGAGAGAGAGAGAGAGGCAGACAGACAGACAGGCAAAGAAAGAGAGTAAGACAGAAGACAGACACAGTGAGAGAGACAGGAAAGACAGAAACGGACAGAGAGAGACAGAGAGGAACAGACAGAAAGAGAGAGGGTCCTAGCCCAATAGCGATACAGTGCCATTTCTTTCATTTCCTCTTTCTTTCCTTCTTTCTTTCTTTCTTTCTTTCTTTCTTTCTTTCTTTCTTTCTTCTTTTTTTATTTTTTTATTTTTTTGAGACGGAGTCTTGCTCTGTCACCCAGGCTGGAGTGCAGTGGCGCGATCGCAGCTCCCTGCAACCTCCGCCTCCCGGGTTCACACCATTCTCCGGCCTCAACCTCCCGAGTAGCTGGGACTACAGGCGCCGGCCACTACACCCAGATAATTCGTTTGTTTTTTTTGGAGAGACGGGGTTTCACCATGTTAGCCAGGATGGTCTCGATCTCCTGACCTGGCGATCCGCCCGCCTCAGCCTCCCAAAGTACTAGGATGACAGACGTGAGCCACTGCGTTCAGTCTACAGTGCCGTATCTCAGAAATCACTCACAGGAACAGACACTTACAGGTCATGTGTAGAGTTTCTTTTTTTGTTTTGTTTTGTTTTGTTTTGTTTTGTTCCGTTTTGTTTTGTTTTGCACGAGGAGGTGGCGGGATGGAGTTTCGCTCTTGCGTCCCAGGATGGAGTGAAATGGCAGAGGGGACTCAGGGAGTCAACCTATGGCAGAGATGGCACGTCATTCAGAGCGTAACGTCCACAGCGAAAGGTGGTAGGGCCGGCACTTTTAAAGGCTGAAATCCCGGCGGCTCAGGCCTGTCGTCCTCGCACTTTGGGAGGCCCAGGAGAACGGATCACTTGAGGTCAGGAGTTCGAGACCAGTGCGGCCAACATGGAGAAACCCCGTCTCTACTCAAAATACAAAAATTAGCCGGATGTGGTGGTGTGCGCCTGTAATCCCAGCCACTGAAGAAGAATCACTGGAATCCGGGAGGCAGAGGTTGCAGTGAGCCGAGGGAGTGCCACTGCACCCCCGCCTGGGTGACAGACTGAGAGAGACTCAGTCCCTCCCTACCAAAAAAGAAAGAAAGAAAGAAAGAAAGAAAGAAAGAAAGAAAGAAAGAAAGAAAGAAAAAAAAAAAAAAAAAAGAAAAAAGAAAAAAAAAACACAGGGACCGCCACCGGGCGCAGTGGCTCACACATGTAATCCCAGCACTTTGGGAGGCCGAGGTGGGCGGATCACCTGAGGTCAGGAGTTCAAGAGCAGCCTGGCCCACATGGTGAAACTCCGTCTCTACTAACATAGAAACATCTTCGGAGCATGATGGTGGGTGCCTGTAATCCCAGCTGCTCAGGAGGCTGAGACGGGAGAATCGCTTGAACCTGGGAGACGGTGGTTGCAGTGAGCCGAATCGCACCACCGCACTCCAGGCTGGGTGGCTGAGTGAGACTCTGTCTTAAAACAACAACAACAACAGCAGCAAAAAAAAAATAGCAAACGCACAAAAAAAGAACAGGCCAAAATACTCCATTGTCACTGAACGTTCCGCCACCAGACCGGAAACCCCCTGACTCAGGTCAAGGAGGTGGTGTTTCCTTCTCTCTGTCTCTGTCTCTGTCTCTCTCTCTCTCTCTCTCTCTCTCTCTCTCTCTCTCTCTCTCCCTCCCCCCCCCCAACTTTTATGTCTTGTTCAAGCAGACATGTGCAAGATTGTTACACAAGTAAACTTCTGACTGGGGGGTTCAGTGTGCAGATGATTTCATCACCCGGATAACTCAGCGCAGTACCCGACAGTTTTCGTGGTTTGGTTTTTTGTTTTGTTTTGTTTTGTTTTGTTTTTCCCTGAAGATGTCTCTCCTTCCACACCTCCTCCCTCAAGTAGGCTCCCGCCTCCCTGGTCCCCCTCGTTCTGCCCACGAGTTCTCATTATTTAGTTCCCAGTTATAGATGAGAACACGCGGTCTTTAGCTGATCGTTGCTTTCATCTTCGGCGGTGGCGGTGAAAGAGGCATGACACGAAATCGACCCTTAGGACGCTCCCCTCCGTCCACACCCCACACCCCCTCCCCACACACACCCTCATTCCTGCCCCCCCTCCTCAAACCCAAGACAGGAAGAAAGGCAGATATTAAAGTCAGAGGTCAGCCTCCAAGACGGTGGAGGCAAGGGATCTGAAAGGGTGAGCAAGCGATAGGGGTCGGGGGATGTCGTGGCCGAGCTAGCAAAAATAGGGGACCGACTTTCCAGCCCCAGCACACCCCCAATCCTCAACCGCAGCTAGCCTCTGGGTGGGGTTGCGCCTGTAAAAGCTTCTGAATGGAGAGAAGCCCAAGGCTATGGAAGGCATCAGCTCCAAGTCCGGGAAGGGAACAGGGCTTTGTGCATTGGAATGGGGCTTTAGAAGGCGGTGCTGCGGTTTCCAAAGCGACACGCCTCGCCTCGCCTCGCCTCGCCTCGCCCCGCCCCGCCTCGCCCAGAGCGAAACTCCGTCTCAAAAAAATAATAATAATTTTAAGATAATAATAATACTAAAAAATAAATAAATAAATAAATAAATAAATAAGAAATAAATAGTTAGTACAGCGGTCGTGGTCGTGAATCATTCCCCGGAGTCCAGGCGCAGTGGCTCACGCCCGTCACGCGAGCACTTTGGGACGCCGGGGCAGAAGGGTTGCAACAACATGATGAGACCCTGTCTGTGCAAAAACAGTTGAAAAGGAAGGCCGGGCGCGGCGGCTGACGCCTGCCGTCCCAGCACTTTGGGAGGCCGGGGAGGGAGAATCACCTGAGGTCGGGAGTTGGAGACCAGCCTGACCAACATGGAGAAGCCCCGTCTCTAGTAAAAATACAAAATCAACCAGACGTGGTGGTGCATACCTGCAACCCGAGCTACTACTCGGGAGGCAGACTCAGGAGAATCTCTTGAACCCGGGAGGCAGAAGTTGCGGTGAGCCGAGATCCGCGCCATTGCACTCCAGTCTGGGCAACAAGAGCGAAACTCTGTCTCGGGAAAAAGAAAAATAAAACAATAAAAATTGAAAATCATCTGGGCACAGTGGCGCATGCCCCGTGGTCCCAGGCACTACACTCTGGAGGCTGAGGTGGAAGGATCGCTTGAGTCCAGGAGCGTCCACACTGCAGTGAGTTTGGTTTTGATGGCACCACTGCCAGGGTGACAGAGTGAGACGCCGTCTGTAAATCAGTCAAGCAATCAATCAGATCACTGCAAGGAGCTCTCTATGTCTTACTTTCAATAGGTGTCTCTTCAGGCCAAGCAGGCATGGTGCCTCACGCCAGTAATCCCAGCACTTTGGGAGGCCGAGGTGGGATGAAAGAAGGAAGGAAGGAAGGAAGGAAGGAAGGAAGGAAGGAAGGAAGGAAGGAAGGAAGGACAGACAGAACAAAAAGTTTTACAACCCTTTTTTTCATAGTGTCAGGAATTTACAGATAATACAAGTAGTTTAGGTCAGGGGCCGATGTTATTAGTATTACTTTTTTTTTTTTTTTTTTAACTCCTACGGCCTGGTGGTGGTGCCAAGGTTGTCTGGCTATTTATCTGACTTTTGTTTGTTTCTAACGTTTTGCTTTCTCTCTTTCCTCCTGTCTTGTGAACTAGGCAAGGTGGGGGGAGGAGGGCAGCAGGAGCAGTAGAGGTCTCCTTCCTCATCCCCCACTTTGAGAATTTTCACTAATTAGTGGGCGGGTTCCCTTTCATTTTTACTTTTTGGGTCTTTTAGCGAGACAGAGTGATAGCGTTTTATGTAATACACTTGTGTGGAAGTTTTCTGACGAGCCATGGTAGCTACAAAACCTTTTATCATTGGAAGGAGCAAGTGTAATACACAGGGGCGCAGCAAGCAAGTAAGTTTCTTTTTTTTTTTTTTTTTTGAGACCGAGTCTCGCTCTGTCACCCAGGCTGGAGTGCTGTGGCCGGATCTCAGCTCACTGCAAGCTCCGCCTCCCGGGTTCACGCCATTCTCCTGCCTCAGCCTCCTGAGTAGCTGGGACTACAGGCGCCCGCCACCTCACCCGGCTAGTTTTTTTGTATTTTTTAGTAGAGACAGGGTTTCACCGTGTTAGCCAGGATGGTCTCGATCTCCTGACCTCGTGATCCGCCCGTCTCGGCCTCCCAAAGTGCTGGGATGACAGGCTTGAGCCACCGCGCCCGGCCAGCAAGTTTCTATTACAAGTAATACACTTACAGTGAGGGTTTTACATTTTCTACAGCTGGAAACTCTTTTCTAAATGAAGACCTAGGATCAAACCTGTGTTAAACCTGAACAGGCACATGTACTAACTTTGTCATGTCTTAAGCAGGTTAGTTTTTAACTGGGCCTTAAAACCTTTTTTTAGCAAGTAAAACAGTATTTTTTAATCAGAGAAGTTTTTACGAGCCCGACGCTTGAACTTGCGGCGTCTGTTTGGGGAAAGAGTTGGTTAAAGTCATGTTATCTTGAGGCATTAACCCTTCTGCTTCTCCAGGCCATTGGTCTCTTACGTTAGCCCTTCTATCAACATAACATGAAGAAACATCTAGGCTGCCAGCAATGTTTTCAGCCTACTGAGGAAATAGGTTTTTTTCTGTTTTTTTATTTTTATTTTTTAAATTTTTGGCTAAAGGAGGAGGTTCTGGTAACTTCTGGTTTATATGTTTAAAGAATGACTGAAAGACCTTGCGATCGTTGCTGGGCTGGACGGGTCTGGGTTTCCTAAGCAGTACGTGTACAGTGGGGACACCTTACATAGGTGTTTCTTCTAGCATGGTTATGGGTGGGGGGTGGGGTGGGGTGGTAACAACAACAAAGCAATGTATAGCATATTCATATCCAGCAAGGACGAAAGAGGTCCTCACCTGGGAAAAAGGTTGAATACAGCGACAGAACAATAGGAAAACAGTTAGTATTCTAGGAAAACTATCTGTCTTAAGATTTTTAACTACATTGACTTGCTTGATGAGTCCTCAAGCTTCGGCCGTGCATAGACTAGTCAGCTGCCGGTGTGTGACTAGAGCAGGGCTTGTGGTCCTCAGCAGCAGCTTGGAGCTTGGTCTCGTCTCAGGATCAGCCGGGCTGGATGATCTGCGCCCTGTTAGCCGGTCCACTTGTCCTGAGCTGTCGGTGTTAGCTGACTGTGGTGGATCCAAGACGCAACACCTGCAACTTTAACAGCAGTGGGAGTGGACAAGGTTACAGTATAGGGCTCATCCTATATGGGTTGTAGAAAAATTAGGTTTTACTTTAAACAGAGTCCCTAGATTTAAATGGGTGTCAGGCTTATAGGCATTATTTTTCTTTATTTAATTATGAACACTTCGTATGGCTATTTTGAAAGGCTGCATTTGCCTTTTAAAGGTTAATTTCTTTAGTTTCCGGAGGTCACCTTTTATTTGACCTACGATTTGCGGGTGGCCAACTGAACACAATCTTACAGGGCAGATACCTAGTTTGTTTGGTAGGGGTGCACCTGACTCGGAGGAGGACCGTAGGCAAAAACCTGATTTTATCTTAAGTGAATTTCCTGGCATATATCTATATATCTATCTATATCTATATCTATATCTGTATCTGTGTGTGTGTGTGTGTGTGTGTGTGTGTGTGTGTGTGTGTGTGTGTATATATATACATCTATCTATCTATCTATCTATCTATCTATCTATCTATATCTATATGGCAACCCTTTTTTTTTCGTTTTGTTTTTTGGTCGCCAGTAGCTGCTCGCTCGAGTGTCCAGTTCATGCGTTCCACCTTTTGTTGAACTTTGTGGCCGATAGGCTGCGTGTAACCTCTGTTGTATTGTTAACAGTCTTGTTAAATCTTGCACTATTCCAGCTACAGCTACAAATGCTGGCCTATTGTCTGACTTTAAAATCAGAGGTAGTCTTAAACCTGGGGATAATGTCTTTTAACAGTACTTTAGTCACTTCTTGTACTTTTTCTGTCCTGGTGGGGAAAACTGTAACTTACCCTGAAAAGGTGCAAACAAGCACTAGCCTCCAGCAGGGGGCAGTCCTGTAAAGTCTATAAGCAAGTTTTCACAAGGTATGGCTCTTTTTCCTGTTTCAGTTTCTTAGAGGAGGAGTTCCCCCCTCCCCCCATCCCCACCCCCACTCCGCCCCTTTGTCACTGTATCTAGTGGCTGAGCCTTCAGTGAGAAATTGGAATCCAGATACGGCAGAGTCTTGCTGTTTGTAACTTCTAATGTGACCATGGGCTCCTGGGAGCCTAATGAGAAGGTGCCTAGTCTGCCCTAGTCTTTACATTCTTCAGCTCCCGTCAGCCTGATCAGATGAGTGTCTGGTTCCTCCAAGGTGCAGCAGCCCTTGGCCGATGGCCTCTTTGTCTTGCGGCCTTGGCCATTTCCTGTATTGCCTTCTGAACATTTACCCTTCTAGAGTCTTTTTTTTTTTTTTCCATCTCGCACATTAATCTCTCTCTAGCCTTGTCCGGCTCTGGAATCCTTGCCTAACTTGACTTCGGTCATGTCTACATCCACGTCCGCGGCCTCTCACAATGCTGCTTCCCCCCCCCGCGTTCTCACGCTCCTACGGCCAGCTGGTGGGGCCCGAGAAACGGCACGGGCCCTGCCCCCGCCCACGCACTGCTGTCTGTCTCTCCTGTTTTCTTTTGATTCTCTATCTTTACACTTGCTTTTAGTCTTTCTTTTTCTTTTGCTCTTTTCCCTCTTTTCTAGAGTTTAACAGGCTCTTTTCTTTATACACTTGGAGGGTGAAACAGGCATACCGAGAGTCAGCGTAAATGTTTACAGTCTTACCCTCACCGAGTTCTAAGGCCCGGATTAAAGCAATGAGCCCAGCTTAACGACAGCGTCCAGGGTTACCACCGCATATTCTGCACATCTCTCCCCTCGTGGGTTGGTGAAGCTGTTCCCGTCCACGCATAGCTCCTAGTGTACTGATGCCCAAGGCTGGTCCCGGAGGTCAGATCTGCTAGAGTACACTGGAGTCCAACACCTCTACACAGTCATGCTCGACAGGGCTCTAGCTGTCGGGAGCAAGGCGGTGGGTTCAGGGTGTTCCCAGTTTAGTAGCTCAATGGTTGAAAAGGGCTGATAGATGAAAGTCTGTTGCCCACCCCCCTCCCCCCGGGATGTGGGCCTGGTCATTATAATAGACAGGTCCTCGTATCTCCCTGAGAGGCATTTACAGAGCTCGAGTAAGACCAGATCTGAGATGGCCCACTTGACTATCTCGACTTCTTTCCTTGGCCTCTGGAGGCTCCGATCCTTCCCTTCGAGGTGAGACCTGGGGCGTGTCAGCTCCTGAATCTCATTTCTGAGGGGGTTGTTGGCCTCGGTGAAGCGGGGTAGGCTGGGAAACATGGAGAAAGAATCTGTGTTATCTCTCGTGGCTCCCGTAAAAACTGGCTTCTCTTGCCGTTTCCTGGGACTCCCTTTTTAAAAAAACTCTGTGTCTGCCGGCGAAGCCGCTCTTACTTTTACTTTTGGCTATTTTGCACAAAGTTGTTAAACAGGGCTAAATTAACGCTGGCTTTGTCTATAATCTATTTCGCCGTGAGTCCATATAAAGGAATTTGATCTAGGTACACAGGCTGTCCTCCGACCCCGTCACCACCTGAACTACACGGCCAATTGTTCTCTGCCTGTAGTTCCTTCCGTGGGCCATCCAACAGCAGAAGAGGGCAATTCTAATTCACCCAGAGTTCGTGACCTCTAGGGGGTTAACTGAACTCTATAATCTCCTGCAAAACCTTTTGTAAGGTTCTGTAACATGCATTTTAGTAGGGTAAGTTGTGACGACTTGATGACTTTCCTTTTATTTTTCTTTTTGAAACGTTTTTAAGAGGGCTCCTAGCAGAGTGGGCTTACTTTGTGTCTGACCTATGTTTCTCTCGAGACGAAACAACATTCACCCTACGAGAAGGAAAGGGTAAAAGGTCACTCAGTCACGTAATTCACACTAAATCAAAATGAAAGCTAAAACCAAAGTGTCGTTAAGGGCACACCTGTTCGTCAAGCAATTTAAGCCAAACCAAAATCAGGAGCAAGACCAAAGTGGCAATCAAGGCAGGCCTGTTTATCAAGCAATTCAAGTCAAGTCAAAATCGAAACCGAAACCAAAGTATCAACCAATGAATTCAAGTCAAGTCAGAAACCAAAACCAAAGTGCCGGTAGAGGCACGCCGTGGGTGATCAGGCCACGCTTCCACTCAAACGGAGTGGGGGAAGTTCCAAAGAGCAGTCTCAGCAAGTTTCAGATGTCCGGACTGAAAGTGCCAGTTCCTTCCCAGTGTCCAGCCACTGTGCGGATCCTCCACGGGGGCGTGCTGTGCACTGCTCTTTGGAGGCGAGGCATCGCACCGGGGCAGATGCCTACCCGGCAGCACTCTGAGGATCCGCATCGCTCAAGCTGGCCAGAGTCCCCCGCAGGGATGCTCTACAGGGCAGGCATAAGCCGCCTAAGGGGCTGCCTCGACCCTCCGTGCATCACCAGCTCGCTTCCCGGTGAGGGAACCCAGAAATGTAGCAGGACAAGCCGCAGACAAAACTCCTGAGACACCGGATTAAAGAAGGAAGAGGTTTTTCATTCGGCCGGGAGCGTCGGCAGACTCGCATCTTAGGAGCCGAGCTCCCCGAAAAAGACTTTTTTAAAGGCTTACAACCTCAAGGGTTGCACGTGAAAGGGTCGTGACAAATCGAGCAAGCGTGGGAAACGTGACTGGGGGCTACCTGCATCAGCTAACAGAACAAAAAGTTTTACAAGGAATTCACAGATAACAGAAGTAGTTCAGGTCGGGGGTCGATGTTATTATTATTACTTCCTCTTTTTCTTTTTTTTTTCCTTTTTTTTTTCTTTCTTTCTTTCTTTCTTTCTTTCTT
>NC_133415.1:38997500-39005000 GCF_049350105.2 Macaca mulatta | reverse complement strand
GAGGAGGGTTCTCTGCAGGCGAGTCGCTACGGCAGCGCTACCACAACACAGAGAGAGGCGGCGAGCCGGGGGATCCGGTACCCCAAGGCACACCTCTCGGATCGCTAGAGAAGGCTTTCTCACCGAGGGTGGGTCACGCTCCCCACCCGCCAGTCGCCCCTCGTCGGGCCCGCAGAGGCGCTCAGGGACGCCTGGGGAAGGGAGGGGGCCTGCGGCGCGAGAAGAAACCTGCGGCAACCTGGAGCGTTTGCGGTCAGGGCAGGGGCCCGGCCGGCGCGCGTGCGCACAGCCCCCAAGGCCCCCCGCCGTCCACCCACCTCCTTTCTGTGAGGCAAGGCGCCTCCAGTTAACCCACACACGACCGATCGGAGGCAGAACGGCAGCCCCTCGGCGGCCGGCCGGCGCACGCGTGGCCGGCCCGAGCCCACCGCCACCGCTCACACGGCCCGCGCTCCCCCGCCAGAGGGGAGCACGGGACGTGCGCTCGCCAGACCAGGCGGCGCCCTTCCCCGCGTGGGAGGGGCGCGTCTCACTCAACCGCCTCGACCCGCACAGCCAACGAGCTCCCTCAGGACCCACGCGCGGACACCATGGCGGCGACCGGAGGAGGGGGCGCTGGGGGCGGGAGCGACACACCACCGCTCGGCCTCGGGCACCTGAGAGACAGCCCGGGGCGCTCCAGGAGCACCGCAAAGGCCCAGGCGGAGCCAGCGCTCGTGCAATACCCGAGAGGGCAGCACGGCGGGCCAGCGGGACAGCACCCCCACCGCCGCGGAGGGGGGCGGCCCACGAGGCGACGACCACAAGAGGCGAAAGCGAGGAGTGCCTGCTGCGTCAGAGGACCCCCGCTGACCCACGCCGGACGCCACGAGGCAGACGGCGGGGTCGGGACAGCGAGGTCGGGCCGGGTTCCGCACCCCAGTGCCTCCCAACGCACCGCCCGCAGGCGGGGATGGGAGACGGGGGAAACCCCGCGGGCGGGACGAGAAGAACGGGTCTCATTCACCACGAATGCCCGCCCCTCGCCCGTCGCGGCTCGGTCCCGGCCCGGGAGAGCGTGACATCACCACATCGATCAGGGAAAGCATCCCCGGAGCAGGGTCGGCCAGCCAGCCACAGCCTCCCCAGAGGCCAGCGAGCAGATCAGCCTGGCCATCCCCAGCTCCAGGACAGGGGCGGCAGACAACCCGGCAGAGACGAGGAATGCCTGACACGCACGGCACGGAGCCAGCGGGAGTGGGGTTGTCTCGGCCGCCCCAGGTGCCCGCAGCGGGGAGCGCACGGTGGCAGGGTAAGCCCGCGCCACCTTCCCCGCCGCCCCCAGGTGGGTCAGAGACCCGGACCCAAGGCGGCACCGGGAGCTGGGACGCTCGGATGCATGAGAGACCGGGCACACGGGCCCCAGCAGGCGGCTCAAGCACGAGCAGGGCCGGCTAGCCGGGTCACCGGGAGGCCGAAGACCCGCGACGCATCCAAGAGACCCAACCTCTCCAGCGACAGGTCGCCAGAGGACAGCGTGTCAGCAATAACCCGGTGGCCCAAAATGCCGGCTCGGAGTGAAACATATACCTCCCCAGGAGACAGGAGGTCGAGTCACCGACCACGCCGCCGGCCCAGGGAACCCGCGACACGGGCATCTGTCCCCAAAATCGCCACCATCGCAGCCAGACACGGAGCACCCAGGGCCCTCTGGTCGACCCCAGGACACACGCCGGAGCAGCGCCGGGCCAGGGACGTCCTCCCGGCCACCCGTGCCACGCAGGGGCCGGCCCGAGTCTCCAGAGCGAGACTCGGAAGCGTTTCCGGCCGTCCCCTCGTACGACCGGGACACACGAGGGACCGAAGGCCGGCCAGGTGTGACCTCTCGGGCCGCACGCGCGCTCAGGGAGCGCTCTCCGACTCCCCACGGGGACTTGCAAACAACAGGTCACGGCAGAGGGACCGCTCCCCGGCACCCGGGGGACGAGGCAGGACGGTCCCCGGCTCCCCACGGGGACTTGCAGAAAAAATTCGGCCGCTGCCTCAGACGGCCAGGATGCGCGCGGGCCCGCGACCGGGCCGGGAAGGGTGTCCCCAGCCTCCCACCCCAAGCCCGGTGGGTCCCCGCGGGTCGCGGGTCAGGCCTCGGGAGCCGCGGCGTGCTGGTCGACCAACCCCGGCAGCCCCACACCCGGCTCTGGCCCGAAAGCGCAGCGACAACCTCTCCCCACATAAGCCTGCACGCCTGAGCTCTGACTCACAAGTGACGCGCCAGAGCTCTGGCGCGACCGGGACAGCCCGGCTGACGACCGCGGTCTTTCCGGAGCTCTGCCTAGCTCACAGCGGGGACGGTCCCCTCCCTCGGCAGCTGCCACCGCAGCTCCGGAAGCCAAGGGAACGATATAAAAGCGGCCGCCAGATGGAGTCCGACAACCGTCGCGAACGTCACCAAGACAGATCCGGATGGCAGGCCGGCCCGCGGACCGCAAAACCGAAACCGTGAGTCGAGAGACGCTATCCCGAGGCCGAAAACGCAGCCCCTGTACCCCAACCCCACAGAAACGGTCCCCAAACCCTGTCTCTGCATGGACCGCGACACAGTCAGAAGACAACCCACGGCGTGTGGATGTTCGGAGAGGCATCTCGGTGGGAGAAACAACAAGCAAGGACTCGGTCGCGGGTCGTTGAGGACACAGGGAGACACAGAATGCGTAGGCTCTTCCTGAATCCAGACAGAGAAGGAGGGAGGGAGGGAGGGAGGGAGGGAGGGAGGGAGGGAGGAAAGGCAGGCAGGCAGGCAGGCAGGCAAACATAAAGAAGGAAACAGAGAAAGAAAGAAAGGAAGGAAAACCTAAAGGAGAGAAAGAAAGAAAAGAGAAGAAAAGAGAAGACAAATATTAATATAAGTATTTCCATTTGTATATAGGTATAACATATAAAACTACATTAAAATAGAAAAAAATTTATATGCATACACATGAATGAACAGATAAAAATGAATAAACAAAAAATAAGATAACATAACATAAGCAAATAGGCCAGGCGCGGTGGCTGACGCCTGTGATCCCAGCACTTTCAGAGGCTGGGGGAGAGAGAGAGAAAAAAAATGAAAGAAAGAAAGAAAGAAAGAAAGAAAGAAAGAAAGAAAGAAAGAAAGAAAGAAAGAAAGAGAGAGAGAGAGAGAGAGAGAGAAAGAAAGAAAGAAAGAAAGAAAGAAAGGAAGAAAGAAAGAAAGAGAGAGAGAAAGAAAGACAGAAAGAAAGAAAGAAGAAAGAGAGAGAGAGAGGGAGAAAGACAGCGAGAAAGAAAGACGAGAGAAGAAAGAAAAAAAAAGAAAGAGGAAAGACAGGAAGAAAGACAAAGCAAGAAAGCAAGAAAACAAGACAGCAAGAAAGCACGACAGAAAGAGAGAAAGAGACAGAAAGAAAAAGCAAGAAAGCAGCAGAGAGAGAGAGAGAGAGAGAGAGAGAGAGAGAGAGAGAGGCGCGAGGCGAGGCGAGGCGAGGCGAGGCGAATCTACCTGCTTTCACTACATGTGGGGAGAATCAGGAAAGCCCCCACTAACAACAAGGCCTGAAGTGGAGCTGCCATCTGTGAAATCCGAGCAGAAGAGTCCACACGGGTTAAAGACACGAAGAAAGACAGGGAAACAACTGCTCAAAGAGAAGAACAATCTGGCCCAGCCAGGGTCTGTCTCCTGAAGTTGTGTGGGCAACGAGGGAGTGGGACGGAGGGAGGGAGTGGGACGGAGGGAGGGAGGGCCTCCGAGGCTCGTGTCAAACAATAAATGATAATAAAATAAAAGGAAGTTAAAAAAAAAAATTGCGCATCATTCGTAGCATCACTGACGCCTCGAAAGGCGAGAGGCATGTGTTTATGTCACTGTGGGACTGTTTTCTTTTTTCTTTTCTCTTTTTCTTCCCTCTCTTCCCGGAAACTCACTTTTTAATTATTTCATTTTCCTTTTCTTTTTTTTTTTTTAATTTTTAATTTTACTTTCATTTTTACTTTTATTTTTAATTGCTTGAGAGGTTGTCTCCCTCTCTCGCCCAGGCTGGTGTACAGTGGCGCGATCTCGGCTCACTGCAACCTCCGCCTCCCAGGTTCAAGTGATTCTCCTGCCTCAGCTCGGCCTCCCGAGTAGCTGAGATTACAGAGGCGCACGACCATGCCCGGCTAATTTTTGGTATTTTGACTAGAGACGGACGGGGTTTCACCATACTGGCCCTGCTCGTCTGACCACCTCGTGATCCAGCGATCCACCACCCTCGGCGTCCCAAAGTGCTGGGATGACAGGCTTGAGCCACCGCGCCGGGCCTAGTTATTCCTTTTATTTTATTTCTAATTTTTAATTGTACGTATGCACGTATGCATGTATGTATGTATGTATGTATGTATGTATGTATGCATGCATGCATGTATCTATCCTTTTCTTTTTTTTTGAGACGGACAGAGAGAGACAGTGAGAAACAGAGAGAGAGAGAGAGAGACAGACAGACAGACAGAGAGAGAGAGAGAGAAACAGACGGGGGGGGAGAGAGAGAGAGAGAGAGAGAGAGAGAGAGAGAGAGACCAACAGACAGAAGGACAGGCAGAGAAAGAGAGTAAGACAGAAGACAGACACAGGGAGAGAGACAAGCGGGGGGGGGGGGAGAGAGAGAGAGAGAGAGAGAGAGAGAGAGAGCTCCCAGACATCACGAAGCCGTTTCAATGACATATTCTCTCTGGTCTTTGTCTGGGGATATTCAGTTTTTCAACGTAGGCCTCAAGGGCTCCCAGATGTCCCTTTCGAATCTCTACAAAGAGAGTGTCTCCAACCTGCCTAATCAAAACAAAGGTGTAACCCTTTAGGATGAGTCCACACATCGCAAAGCAGTTTCTCAAATACATTCTTTCTAATTTTCATCTGGGAATATTAGGTGATTCACCATAGGCCTAAAGGGACTCCCAAAAATCCATTCAGAGAGACTGCCCAAAAAAAGTGTTTCTAACCTGATGAATCCAAAGAATGGTGTATCGCTAAGAGATCAATCTACGCATCACAAATCAATGTGACAGATAGCCTCTCTCTGGTTTTAATCTGTGGATAGTCTGCTTTCCAACGTAGGCCTCAATGGGTTTCCAAATGTCCCCTCACAGATTCTACGGAAAGCGTGTTTCCAACCTCCTGGTTCAAAAGAATTATCCGTTCGAGGTGAATCCACACGTCAAAAAGCAGTTTCACCAGCAGCAGTTTTTCTCCTTTTCCTCTGGGGATGTTCACTTTCACCAGGAGCCACAAAGGGCTCCCAAATGTCCCTTCGAAGATTCTGCAAAGAACTGCTTCCAATCGGCCGCGTGCAGCGGCTCACGCCTGTCATCCCAGCATTTTGGGAGGCAGAGGCGGGTGGATCACCTGAGGTCAGGAGTTCGAGACCAGCCTGGCCAAAACGGTGAAACCCCATCTCTACCAAGAACACAAAAAATTTGCCGGGCTTGGTAGCGGGTGCCTGTGATCCCAACTACTTGGGAGGCTGAGGCAGGAGAATCCCTTCAACTGGAAGGCAGAGGTTGCAGTGAGCCGAGATGGTGTCACTGCACTCCAGCCTGGGGGACAGAGTGAGAGTCTGTCTTAAAAAAAATAAAAACATTAAGAAAAAAATACTACTACTACAACAACAACAACAACAACAACAACAACAACAACAACAACAAAATGCTTCCAATCTGCTGAATCAACAGAAAGGTTTAACTCAGTAAGAGGAATCTACACATCGCTAAAAAGCAGTTTTACAGATAGCTTCTTGTTAGTTTTTATCTACAGTTTCCTGGTTTTCACCCTAGGCCTCGAATAGCTCCCAAATGTCCTTTTGCAGATTCTACAAAAGGGCCGCTTCCAACCTGGTATATCAAAAGAAAGGTTTCACTCTGTGAGATGAATCCACACACGACAAAGCAGTTTCAGAGACAGCTTCTTTCTAGTTTTTATTTGGGGATATTCGGTTTTTCACACTAGGCCTCAGTGGGCTCCCAAAGGTATACTCGCGGATTCTACAGAAAGAGTGCTTCAAACCTCCTCAATCAAAAATTAGTTGTAATTCGGTGCCATGAATCCACACATCACAAAGCGGTATCATAGAGAGCTTCTTTCTATTTCTCTGGTGGGGATACTCGGTTTTTCACAACAGGCCCCAGTGGGCTCCCAAATGTCCATTCTGCTTCCAAACTGCTGAATCCAAAGGCAGTTTTAACTCGGTATGATGAATCCACACGTCACAAAGCTGTTTCATGAAGACCTTCTCTCTCGTTTTTATCTGAAAACATAAGATTTTTTCACCATACGACACAAGGGTCTCCGAAATGTACACAGACAGATTCAACAAAAAAACCCTTCCAACCTGCTGAGTAAAAAGAAAGGTTTAACTCTGCGAGACGAATACACACACGACAAAGCAGCTTCACAGAGAATGGTGTTTTTTGTTTGTTTGTTTGCTTGCTTGCTTGCTTGCTTGCTTGCTTTTTGGTTTGTTTTCTTGGTTTTTTTTTTTTTTTTTTTTTTTTTTTTGGAGACGCACTTTCGCTCTTGTTGCTCAGACTGGAGCGCAATGGCGCCATCTCGCCTCACTGCGACCTCCGCCTCCCAGGTTCAAGCAATTCTCCTGCCTCCGTTTCCCTTCCCGAGTAGCTGGGATTACAGGCATGTGCCACCACGCCCGGCTAATTTTGTATTTTCAGTAGAGACGGGGTTTCTCCATGTGGGTCAGTCTGGTCTCGAACTGCCGACCTCAGGTGATCTGCCAGCCTCGGCCTCCCAAAGTGCTGGGATGACAGGCGTGAGCCACCGCGCCCGTACAATTGTATTGTATCGTATTGTATTGTATTTACATTGATTGATTGATTGATTGATGCTGCCTGATCAAAGGTCACTCAGGCCCAGTCGTCAAAGTGGCGATTTCCTAGGCAACAAGGAAGGGGGGAGCTTGGAGGTGGGGGCGGGGGCGGTGGAGAAGACACAGTTGCCCCAGGCTGTGCGCAGGCGGCCTGAGCTTCCTTCCTCTGTTGAGGCCTCCATTTTCAGAGTAACAGTGGCCGCTAGGTGATGCCCGACGTCTGCCAATGAGACTGTCAGCCCGGAATGAATTGGGATCGCCTGGAGGGGGAGGCGGGAGGGGGAAGGATGGAGGCCCCCACAGCACAGTGGGTCACCGCGCCCTTCCAGGCGATCCCCACAACTAATCGACCAGGGCCCCTGGGGGCACACAGCCTAAGACCCCAGCCATCGGATCATCTGGAACTTCTGTCCGAAGACGAGAGACGAGAGACCGACTGGAAATTCTCTCGGTCAAGGTCCAAACGTAAAAGAATCACTGACACAGACACCAGGACTAACTAAGACAATTTGTAAAAGTTTCCGTGTTTTGGGTGAATCCGCGTATTTCTGGATCACAAAATTACTGATTTTGAACATTGCGGTTTTTCCACTCCTTACGTGTACGGTCCTGTGATAGACAGACCAGGGGACTCCTCAGCTCAGAGTCCATG
>NC_133415.1:38982500-38992500 GCF_049350105.2 Macaca mulatta | reverse complement strand
TGGGGAGGTTGAGGGGAACCCACCTCACTGACTCACTAAATTCAGGTACAGGGACGTGGGGGAGGGGGGGAGCCGCGGCGGGGTGCGGGGTGGGGGGGGGCACTTGAAAATTAAACTGACCCCTCATACAGCCCAAGTAGAAGAGTCTATGCGCATTAAAGAAACCAACACACAAAGAAAACTAAAGCGCCGATAAAAGAACAATAGGGCCCCCCGCCAGGGCGGAGGTTACCTAGGCAACGAGGGAGAGAGGGAGGGGCCTCCAGAAGGGAGGGCGAGAAACCGGTTGCCCCGGGCTCGGTGAAGTTTCGGCGAGACCTCCCTCCGTGCCACCTCGACTTTCAGTAACAGTGGCCGCTAGGTGATGCCCGAAGACAACCGATGCCTGCAAGTGTCAGTCATCACGGAAAAGAAGTGAAGGATGGATCGCTCTGGGTCGGGGTGGAGGTTGGGGAGGGGGATGCGGCGGAGGCACACCGCGTCGCCGGCGTCTCCCGGATCCCTCTCAGACCAGGCCATTTCCGGGCCCAGGGAGTCCTCCCACGCGATGCCCGCGACTGGTCGACCAGAACCCCCAGGGGCACAGCCAAAGTTTCTGCCCCTGGGATCACCTGGCACTTCCATTCCCCCAGAGAGAAGAGAGGACCAGGGGTGCGGGGCGCGTGGAGGACGCCAGGGGTGGAGGTGGGAGCTACCAAAGACACAAGTGCGGTCATTAGCGTGTCAGAGTGGACTCCAGACCCACGACCTCAGAGAGGCAATCCCTGAACGAGTGTTAGTGCATGACATCCACGCTCCCGGACACGGCGTGGATTTCACGGGGAAAGCAGTGCACATCACACTCCCTTCCTGTTCCGGGGCAAGATTTTGCTCCCGAAGTACCCATTTCTCAACCGTGTTCCCCAAAGTCCACCCTGTCGTGAATCAGTCATGAATCTAGTCAGTACGGTGAATCGCGGAGCAGCCACATCCCACCACGAAGATCGGAGTCCGCACACTACACATCGCCCCACGCGGTGTCTCCCCACAAGAACATCACCGCCGTCCTAGCCGAGTAGTGATACAGTGCCATTTCTTTCATTTTCTCTTTCTCGCTTGCTATTTATTTATTTATTTATTTATTTATTTTTGAGACAGAGTCTCACTCACTCTACAGCCCAAGCTGTAGCGCTGTGGCACGATCTCGGCTCACGGCAACCCCCGCCTCCCAGGTTCAAGCGATTCTCCCGCCTCCGACTCCCGAGTAGCTGGGATCACAGGGGTCTGCCCCACCGCACCCGACTCAGTTTTGTAGTTTTAGTAGAGACGGGGTTTCACCACGTGGGCCAGGCTGGTCTTGAACTCCTGACCTCCTGATCCGCCCGCCTCGGCTTCCCAAAGTGCTGGGGTGACAGACGTGAGCCACCGCGTTCAGCCCCTACGGTGCCATTGCTTGGAAATCACTCGTGGGAACACACACTTATGGGTCACGTGTGAAGAATTTTCCTTTGTCTATTTTTTTTCCCCTTTTTTTCGTGTGTGTGTGTGTGTGTGTGTGTGTGTGTGTGTGTGTGTGTGTGCGTGCGTGTGCGCGCGCGGTGGGACGGAGTTTCGCTCTTGCTGCCCAGGCTGGAGTGCAATGGCGCGATCTCGGCTCACTGCAACCTCCGCTTGCCAGGTTCCAGCGATTCTCCTGCGTCTGCCTCCCGAGTAGCTGGGATTACAGGCCTGCGCCCCCATGCCCGGCTAATTTTGTATTTTTAGTAGAGACGGGGTTTCTTCATGTGGGTCAGGCTGGCCTCGAACTCCCGACCTCAGGTGATCCACCCGCCTCGGCCTTCCAAAATGCTGGGATGACGGGCATGAGCCACCGTGCCCGGCCTTAGCCGTTTATTTTAAAGTCGAGGAGCTTATCAGGGAAATACGAGAAGTTTGGACATCACAGGTGACAGAGAGAAAGGTCTGCAAATGGCCCTTCCATCCAAGTGGGGACCCGGCCTCGATCTCCCGAAATCATGCACCCAGTGGGGAAGCCCGGCAAGGCCCGTCTGTGTAGATTCCTCTCGGCCTCTCTAAGCACGCACTTCTCACTTTGGTGGAAGGGGCAGGGCCCTCTCTGGGACGGGGGAATCTGACAGACAAAGAGACAGACGTAGAAAAAGAGAGATCGACAGACAGAGACAGAGAGAAACGGACAGAAAGAGCGAGAGAGCGAGAGAGCGAGAGCGAGAGCGAGAGAGAGAGAGAAACAGACTAGACAGGGAGGGGGAGAGAGGGAGAGAGACAGACAGAGACAGACAGACAGGCAAAAAAGAGAGTAAGACAGAAGACAGACACAGTGAGTGAGAGACACAGGTAGAGAGAGAGAGAGAGAGAGAGAGAGAGAGAGAGAGACAGAGAGACAGAGAGAAAGAGAGGGACAGGCAGACAGATAAAGAGAGTGACAGAGAAAGACATAGACGGACAGTGAGAGACAGAGAGAAAGAGACAGAGAGAGAGAGAGAGAGAGAGAGAGAGAGAGAGAGAGAGAGGCAGACAGACAGACAGGCAAAGAAAGAGAGTAAGACAGAAGACAGACACAGTGAGAGAGACAGGAAAGACAGAAACGGACAGAGAGAGACAGAGAGGAACAGACAGAAAGAGAGAGGGTCCTAGCCCAATAGCGATACAGTGCCATTTCTTTCATTTCCTCTTTCTTTCCTTCTTTCTTTCTTTCTTTCTTTCTTTCTTTCTTTCTTTCTTTCTTCTTTTTTTATTTTTTTATTTTTTTGAGACGGAGTCTTGCTCTGTCACCCAGGCT
This sequence comes from Macaca mulatta, assembly GCF_049350105.2. Lineage (NCBI taxonomy): Eukaryota > Metazoa > Chordata > Mammalia > Primates > Cercopithecidae > Macaca > Macaca mulatta. The sequence goes on along the minus strand of NC_133415.1, from coordinate 38,989,721 downwards.
GGAGTGCAGTGGCGCGATCGCAGCTCCCTGCAACCTCCGCCTCCCGGGTTCACACCATTCTCCGGCCTCAACCTCCCGAGTAGCTGGGACTACAGGCGCCGGCCACTACACCCAGATAATTCGTTTGTTTTTTTTGGAGAGACGGGGTTTCACCATGTTAGCCAGGATGGTCTCGATCTCCTGACCTGGCGATCCGCCCGCCTCAGCCTCCCAAAGTACTAGGATGACAGACGTGAGCCACTGCGTTCAGTCTACAGTGCCGTATCTCAGAAATCACTCACAGGAACAGACACTTACAGGTCATGTGTAGAGTTTCTTTTTTTGTTTTGTTTTGTTTTGTTTTGTTTTGTTCCGTTTTGTTTTGTTTTGCACGAGGAGGTGGCGGGATGGAGTTTCGCTCTTGCGTCCCAGGATGGAGTGAAATGGCAGAGGGGACTCAGGGAGTCAACCTATGGCAGAGATGGCACGTCATTCAGAGCGTAACGTCCACAGCGAAAGGTGGTAGGGCCGGCACTTTTAAAGGCTGAAATCCCGGCGGCTCAGGCCTGTCGTCCTCGCACTTTGGGAGGCCCAGGAGAACGGATCACTTGAGGTCAGGAGTTCGAGACCAGTGCGGCCAACATGGAGAAACCCCGTCTCTACTCAAAATACAAAAATTAGCCGGATGTGGTGGTGTGCGCCTGTAATCCCAGCCACTGAAGAAGAATCACTGGAATCCGGGAGGCAGAGGTTGCAGTGAGCCGAGGGAGTGCCACTGCACCCCCGCCTGGGTGACAGACTGAGAGAGACTCAGTCCCTCCCTACCAAAAAAGAAAGAAAGAAAGAAAGAAAGAAAGAAAGAAAGAAAGAAAGAAAGAAAGAAAAAAAAAAAAAAAAAAGAAAAAAGAAAAAAAAAACACAGGGACCGCCACCGGGCGCAGTGGCTCACACATGTAATCCCAGCACTTTGGGAGGCCGAGGTGGGCGGATCACCTGAGGTCAGGAGTTCAAGAGCAGCCTGGCCCACATGGTGAAACTCCGTCTCTACTAACATAGAAACATCTTCGGAGCATGATGGTGGGTGCCTGTAATCCCAGCTGCTCAGGAGGCTGAGACGGGAGAATCGCTTGAACCTGGGAGACGGTGGTTGCAGTGAGCCGAATCGCACCACCGCACTCCAGGCTGGGTGGCTGAGTGAGACTCTGTCTTAAAACAACAACAACAACAGCAGCAAAAAAAAAATAGCAAACGCACAAAAAAAGAACAGGCCAAAATACTCCATTGTCACTGAACGTTCCGCCACCAGACCGGAAACCCCCTGACTCAGGTCAAGGAGGTGGTGTTTCCTTCTCTCTGTCTCTGTCTCTGTCTCTCTCTCTCTCTCTCTCTCTCTCTCTCTCTCTCTCTCTCTCCCTCCCCCCCCCCAACTTTTATGTCTTGTTCAAGCAGACATGTGCAAGATTGTTACACAAGTAAACTTCTGACTGGGGGGTTCAGTGTGCAGATGATTTCATCACCCGGATAACTCAGCGCAGTACCCGACAGTTTTCGTGGTTTGGTTTTTTGTTTTGTTTTGTTTTGTTTTGTTTTTCCCTGAAGATGTCTCTCCTTCCACACCTCCTCCCTCAAGTAGGCTCCCGCCTCCCTGGTCCCCCTCGTTCTGCCCACGAGTTCTCATTATTTAGTTCCCAGTTATAGATGAGAACACGCGGTCTTTAGCTGATCGTTGCTTTCATCTTCGGCGGTGGCGGTGAAAGAGGCATGACACGAAATCGACCCTTAGGACGCTCCCCTCCGTCCACACCCCACACCCCCTCCCCACACACACCCTCATTCCTGCCCCCCCTCCTCAAACCCAAGACAGGAAGAAAGGCAGATATTAAAGTCAGAGGTCAGCCTCCAAGACGGTGGAGGCAAGGGATCTGAAAGGGTGAGCAAGCGATAGGGGTCGGGGGATGTCGTGGCCGAGCTAGCAAAAATAGGGGACCGACTTTCCAGCCCCAGCACACCCCCAATCCTCAACCGCAGCTAGCCTCTGGGTGGGGTTGCGCCTGTAAAAGCTTCTGAATGGAGAGAAGCCCAAGGCTATGGAAGGCATCAGCTCCAAGTCCGGGAAGGGAACAGGGCTTTGTGCATTGGAATGGGGCTTTAGAAGGCGGTGCTGCGGTTTCCAAAGCGACACGCCTCGCCTCGCCTCGCCTCGCCTCGCCCCGCCCCGCCTCGCCCAGAGCGAAACTCCGTCTCAAAAAAATAATAATAATTTTAAGATAATAATAATACTAAAAAATAAATAAATAAATAAATAAATAAATAAGAAATAAATAGTTAGTACAGCGGTCGTGGTCGTGAATCATTCCCCGGAGTCCAGGCGCAGTGGCTCACGCCCGTCACGCGAGCACTTTGGGACGCCGGGGCAGAAGGGTTGCAACAACATGATGAGACCCTGTCTGTGCAAAAACAGTTGAAAAGGAAGGCCGGGCGCGGCGGCTGACGCCTGCCGTCCCAGCACTTTGGGAGGCCGGGGAGGGAGAATCACCTGAGGTCGGGAGTTGGAGACCAGCCTGACCAACATGGAGAAGCCCCGTCTCTAGTAAAAATACAAAATCAACCAGACGTGGTGGTGCATACCTGCAACCCGAGCTACTACTCGGGAGGCAGACTCAGGAGAATCTCTTGAACCCGGGAGGCAGAAGTTGCGGTGAGCCGAGATCCGCGCCATTGCACTCCAGTCTGGGCAACAAGAGCGAAACTCTGTCTCGGGAAAAAGAAAAATAAAACAATAAAAATTGAAAATCATCTGGGCACAGTGGCGCATGCCCCGTGGTCCCAGGCACTACACTCTGGAGGCTGAGGTGGAAGGATCGCTTGAGTCCAGGAGCGTCCACACTGCAGTGAGTTTGGTTTTGATGGCACCACTGCCAGGGTGACAGAGTGAGACGCCGTCTGTAAATCAGTCAAGCAATCAATCAGATCACTGCAAGGAGCTCTCTATGTCTTACTTTCAATAGGTGTCTCTTCAGGCCAAGCAGGCATGGTGCCTCACGCCAGTAATCCCAGCACTTTGGGAGGCCGAGGTGGGATGAAAGAAGGAAGGAAGGAAGGAAGGAAGGAAGGAAGGAAGGAAGGAAGGAAGGAAGGAAGGACAGACAGAACAAAAAGTTTTACAACCCTTTTTTTCATAGTGTCAGGAATTTACAGATAATACAAGTAGTTTAGGTCAGGGGCCGATGTTATTAGTATTACTTTTTTTTTTTTTTTTTTAACTCCTACGGCCTGGTGGTGGTGCCAAGGTTGTCTGGCTATTTATCTGACTTTTGTTTGTTTCTAACGTTTTGCTTTCTCTCTTTCCTCCTGTCTTGTGAACTAGGCAAGGTGGGGGGAGGAGGGCAGCAGGAGCAGTAGAGGTCTCCTTCCTCATCCCCCACTTTGAGAATTTTCACTAATTAGTGGGCGGGTTCCCTTTCATTTTTACTTTTTGGGTCTTTTAGCGAGACAGAGTGATAGCGTTTTATGTAATACACTTGTGTGGAAGTTTTCTGACGAGCCATGGTAGCTACAAAACCTTTTATCATTGGAAGGAGCAAGTGTAATACACAGGGGCGCAGCAAGCAAGTAAGTTTCTTTTTTTTTTTTTTTTTTGAGACCGAGTCTCGCTCTGTCACCCAGGCTGGAGTGCTGTGGCCGGATCTCAGCTCACTGCAAGCTCCGCCTCCCGGGTTCACGCCATTCTCCTGCCTCAGCCTCCTGAGTAGCTGGGACTACAGGCGCCCGCCACCTCACCCGGCTAGTTTTTTTGTATTTTTTAGTAGAGACAGGGTTTCACCGTGTTAGCCAGGATGGTCTCGATCTCCTGACCTCGTGATCCGCCCGTCTCGGCCTCCCAAAGTGCTGGGATGACAGGCTTGAGCCACCGCGCCCGGCCAGCAAGTTTCTATTACAAGTAATACACTTACAGTGAGGGTTTTACATTTTCTACAGCTGGAAACTCTTTTCTAAATGAAGACCTAGGATCAAACCTGTGTTAAACCTGAACAGGCACATGTACTAACTTTGTCATGTCTTAAGCAGGTTAGTTTTTAACTGGGCCTTAAAACCTTTTTTTAGCAAGTAAAACAGTATTTTTTAATCAGAGAAGTTTTTACGAGCCCGACGCTTGAACTTGCGGCGTCTGTTTGGGGAAAGAGTTGGTTAAAGTCATGTTATCTTGAGGCATTAACCCTTCTGCTTCTCCAGGCCATTGGTCTCTTACGTTAGCCCTTCTATCAACATAACATGAAGAAACATCTAGGCTGCCAGCAATGTTTTCAGCCTACTGAGGAAATAGGTTTTTTTCTGTTTTTTTATTTTTATTTTTTAAATTTTTGGCTAAAGGAGGAGGTTCTGGTAACTTCTGGTTTATATGTTTAAAGAATGACTGAAAGACCTTGCGATCGTTGCTGGGCTGGACGGGTCTGGGTTTCCTAAGCAGTACGTGTACAGTGGGGACACCTTACATAGGTGTTTCTTCTAGCATGGTTATGGGTGGGGGGTGGGGTGGGGTGGTAACAACAACAAAGCAATGTATAGCATATTCATATCCAGCAAGGACGAAAGAGGTCCTCACCTGGGAAAAAGGTTGAATACAGCGACAGAACAATAGGAAAACAGTTAGTATTCTAGGAAAACTATCTGTCTTAAGATTTTTAACTACATTGACTTGCTTGATGAGTCCTCAAGCTTCGGCCGTGCATAGACTAGTCAGCTGCCGGTGTGTGACTAGAGCAGGGCTTGTGGTCCTCAGCAGCAGCTTGGAGCTTGGTCTCGTCTCAGGATCAGCCGGGCTGGATGATCTGCGCCCTGTTAGCCGGTCCACTTGTCCTGAGCTGTCGGTGTTAGCTGACTGTGGTGGATCCAAGACGCAACACCTGCAACTTTAACAGCAGTGGGAGTGGACAAGGTTACAGTATAGGGCTCATCCTATATGGGTTGTAGAAAAATTAGGTTTTACTTTAAACAGAGTCCCTAGATTTAAATGGGTGTCAGGCTTATAGGCATTATTTTTCTTTATTTAATTATGAACACTTCGTATGGCTATTTTGAAAGGCTGCATTTGCCTTTTAAAGGTTAATTTCTTTAGTTTCCGGAGGTCACCTTTTATTTGACCTACGATTTGCGGGTGGCCAACTGAACACAATCTTACAGGGCAGATACCTAGTTTGTTTGGTAGGGGTGCACCTGACTCGGAGGAGGACCGTAGGCAAAAACCTGATTTTATCTTAAGTGAATTTCCTGGCATATATCTATATATCTATCTATATCTATATCTATATCTGTATCTGTGTGTGTGTGTGTGTGTGTGTGTGTGTGTGTGTGTGTGTGTGTGTATATATATACATCTATCTATCTATCTATCTATCTATCTATCTATCTATATCTATATGGCAACCCTTTTTTTTTCGTTTTGTTTTTTGGTCGCCAGTAGCTGCTCGCTCGAGTGTCCAGTTCATGCGTTCCACCTTTTGTTGAACTTTGTGGCCGATAGGCTGCGTGTAACCTCTGTTGTATTGTTAACAGTCTTGTTAAATCTTGCACTATTCCAGCTACAGCTACAAATGCTGGCCTATTGTCTGACTTTAAAATCAGAGGTAGTCTTAAACCTGGGGATAATGTCTTTTAACAGTACTTTAGTCACTTCTTGTACTTTTTCTGTCCTGGTGGGGAAAACTGTAACTTACCCTGAAAAGGTGCAAACAAGCACTAGCCTCCAGCAGGGGGCAGTCCTGTAAAGTCTATAAGCAAGTTTTCACAAGGTATGGCTCTTTTTCCTGTTTCAGTTTCTTAGAGGAGGAGTTCCCCCCTCCCCCCATCCCCACCCCCACTCCGCCCCTTTGTCACTGTATCTAGTGGCTGAGCCTTCAGTGAGAAATTGGAATCCAGATACGGCAGAGTCTTGCTGTTTGTAACTTCTAATGTGACCATGGGCTCCTGGGAGCCTAATGAGAAGGTGCCTAGTCTGCCCTAGTCTTTACATTCTTCAGCTCCCGTCAGCCTGATCAGATGAGTGTCTGGTTCCTCCAAGGTGCAGCAGCCCTTGGCCGATGGCCTCTTTGTCTTGCGGCCTTGGCCATTTCCTGTATTGCCTTCTGAACATTTACCCTTCTAGAGTCTTTTTTTTTTTTTTCCATCTCGCACATTAATCTCTCTCTAGCCTTGTCCGGCTCTGGAATCCTTGCCTAACTTGACTTCGGTCATGTCTACATCCACGTCCGCGGCCTCTCACAATGCTGCTTCCCCCCCCCGCGTTCTCACGCTCCTACGGCCAGCTGGTGGGGCCCGAGAAACGGCACGGGCCCTGCCCCCGCCCACGCACTGCTGTCTGTCTCTCCTGTTTTCTTTTGATTCTCTATCTTTACACTTGCTTTTAGTCTTTCTTTTTCTTTTGCTCTTTTCCCTCTTTTCTAGAGTTTAACAGGCTCTTTTCTTTATACACTTGGAGGGTGAAACAGGCATACCGAGAGTCAGCGTAAATGTTTACAGTCTTACCCTCACCGAGTTCTAAGGCCCGGATTAAAGCAATGAGCCCAGCTTAACGACAGCGTCCAGGGTTACCACCGCATATTCTGCACATCTCTCCCCTCGTGGGTTGGTGAAGCTGTTCCCGTCCACGCATAGCTCCTAGTGTACTGATGCCCAAGGCTGGTCCCGGAGGTCAGATCTGCTAGAGTACACTGGAGTCCAACACCTCTACACAGTCATGCTCGACAGGGCTCTAGCTGTCGGGAGCAAGGCGGTGGGTTCAGGGTGTTCCCAGTTTAGTAGCTCAATGGTTGAAAAGGGCTGATAGATGAAAGTCTGTTGCCCACCCCCCTCCCCCCGGGATGTGGGCCTGGTCATTATAATAGACAGGTCCTCGTATCTCCCTGAGAGGCATTTACAGAGCTCGAGTAAGACCAGATCTGAGATGGCCCACTTGACTATCTCGACTTCTTTCCTTGGCCTCTGGAGGCTCCGATCCTTCCCTTCGAGGTGAGACCTGGGGCGTGTCAGCTCCTGAATCTCATTTCTGAGGGGGTTGTTGGCCTCGGTGAAGCGGGGTAGGCTGGGAAACATGGAGAAAGAATCTGTGTTATCTCTCGTGGCTCCCGTAAAAACTGGCTTCTCTTGCCGTTTCCTGGGACTCCCTTTTTAAAAAAACTCTGTGTCTGCCGGCGAAGCCGCTCTTACTTTTACTTTTGGCTATTTTGCACAAAGTTGTTAAACAGG
>NC_133415.1:38955000-38965000 GCF_049350105.2 Macaca mulatta | reverse complement strand
CCGGGCCGCACTCGGGCGCACGCACGCGCCGAACGGGGCAACGCCACGCGGGGAGAGGACAGGCCTTCCCCCCCCCCACGACGCCGACGACGCCCGAGACCACACGCCTCGGGGGAGGGCCGCAGCAGGCCCGGGAAGCGAGGCGCACCCGGTTGGGGGGGGCCGCGCGCCGACCCGATGCGGAAGAGCGGGCCGGGACAAGACGAGACGCCGGGCGAGGCAGGCGGCCAAGCGGGGAGGGGGGGGCGCCGGGGGACGCCTCCGGCGCAGTCGACCGCCACCAGGACGCACGCGGGGGTCTCACCGCCAGCAGCCTCCGAGCACGAAGGCGGCCCCGCGTGGCACCTGGAGCGGCCGACCAGGCCTTCAGCGATCCCTGCGGCTCCCCCACCGCCACGCCCAGTCGCACGCGGCCAGAGCCCCCGGAGCCCGCTTCCCCCCAACACGCACCGCAAGGCCGACCCAAACCCTCCGGGCGCCCACCGGGCCGCCACCGACCTGGCCCCGAAGGCGCGCGCCGTGGGGGTACGCGGACACCGGGCCAACCAGCGTGGCCGGCGGCGGCGACGCCCCCAGAAGGCGGAGCCGGGTTCGGGCCCAGACGGGGCGGCCAACAGCATAAAAGCCGGTGAGCCGCTCGGGGAAGAGAGGATCGGCAGGCGGCGGACAGGGAAAAGGAGCACAAGGCAGGCAAGGAGCCAGGGGGCCACGGAGACGAGGGCACGGGGAACCCGCAGGGGGCTAACTCGGGCAAGCAACCCTCAGGCGCGGCCGGGCCACCAGGAAAACACGGCCACGGGATCCCACCGCCACAGACACGAGGGCGGTCCCGCAGCGCCCCGCCTGGGACGCCGAACGGCCCTTGGGCAGCCCACCGAGCAACCCCCTCACGAGCCCCGGGTCCCGCCACCGGCGGCCCCAAAGCAACCTCAGCCACAAGCCCAACACCAGGGGCCACATGTCGCCCGTCTCTCGTCCGTCCCGGACCCGGTCCCGCTCCGGGAGACCGGCGCGCCGCCCCGTGGGGACGGCTCGCTCCCCAAGGACCAGGCGGCCCCACACCCCGCGCCACGCGAACGCGGTCATCGGCAGCGGTCGCGGCTCGGCACGGGAGCGGGCGGAGAGCCGGCTCACAGCGGAGAGCGGCGTCGCGCGCCAGACGGAGTGCCACGCGCACCCGCCGCTCGCAGCAGCCTTCCCATCCGCTAGGACGTCGGGCCCGGCCCAGCGGGATCCTCCCCCAACTCGGAAGGGGGAGGCGCGGGCCACAGTAGACGACGAGCCGCGCGCTCGGCCCCCGCCGCGGGGTCCGGCGGAACCCTCACTGTCCCCCCACCTCATCCCATCGAGGCGGGGGCAGCGGAGGAGGAGGGTTCTCTGCAGGCGAGTCGCTACGGCAGCGCTACCACAACACAGAGAGAGGCGGCGAGCCGGGGGATCCGGTACCCCAAGGCACACCTCTCGGATCGCTAGAGAAGGCTTTCTCACCGAGGGTGGGTCACGCTCCCCACCCGCCAGTCGCCCCTCGTCGGGCCCGCAGAGGCGCTCAGGGACGCCTGGGGAAGGGAGGGGGCCTGCGGCGCGAGAAGAAACCTGCGGCAACCTGGAGCGTTTGCGGTCAGGGCAGGGGCCCGGCCGGCGCGCGTGCGCACAGCCCCCAAGGCCCCCCGCCGTCCACCCACCTCCTTTCTGTGAGGCAAGGCGCCTCCAGTTAACCCACACACGACCGATCGGAGGCAGAACGGCAGCCCCTCGGCGGCCGGCCGGCGCACGCGTGGCCGGCCCGAGCCCACCGCCACCGCTCACACGGCCCGCGCTCCCCCGCCAGAGGGGAGCACGGGACGTGCGCTCGCCAGACCAGGCGGCGCCCTTCCCCGCGTGGGAGGGGCGCGTCTCACTCAACCGCCTCGACCCGCACAGCCAACGAGCTCCCTCAGGACCCACGCGCGGACACCATGGCGGCGACCGGAGGAGGGGGCGCTGGGGGCGGGAGCGACACACCACCGCTCGGCCTCGGGCACCTGAGAGACAGCCCGGGGCGCTCCAGGAGCACCGCAAAGGCCCAGGCGGAGCCAGCGCTCGTGCAATACCCGAGAGGGCAGCACGGCGGGCCAGCGGGACAGCACCCCCACCGCCGCGGAGGGGGGCGGCCCACGAGGCGACGACCACAAGAGGCGAAAGCGAGGAGTGCCTGCTGCGTCAGAGGACCCCCGCTGACCCACGCCGGACGCCACGAGGCAGACGGCGGGGTCGGGACAGCGAGGTCGGGCCGGGTTCCGCACCCCAGTGCCTCCCAACGCACCGCCCGCAGGCGGGGATGGGAGACGGGGGAAACCCCGCGGGCGGGACGAGAAGAACGGGTCTCATTCACCACGAATGCCCGCCCCTCGCCCGTCGCGGCTCGGTCCCGGCCCGGGAGAGCGTGACATCACCACATCGATCAGGGAAAGCATCCCCGGAGCAGGGTCGGCCAGCCAGCCACAGCCTCCCCAGAGGCCAGCGAGCAGATCAGCCTGGCCATCCCCAGCTCCAGGACAGGGGCGGCAGACAACCCGGCAGAGACGAGGAATGCCTGACACGCACGGCACGGAGCCAGCGGGAGTGGGGTTGTCTCGGCCGCCCCAGGTGCCCGCAGCGGGGAGCGCACGGTGGCAGGGTAAGCCCGCGCCACCTTCCCCGCCGCCCCCAGGTGGGTCAGAGACCCGGACCCAAGGCGGCACCGGGAGCTGGGACGCTCGGATGCATGAGAGACCGGGCACACGGGCCCCAGCAGGCGGCTCAAGCACGAGCAGGGCCGGCTAGCCGGGTCACCGGGAGGCCGAAGACCCGCGACGCATCCAAGAGACCCAACCTCTCCAGCGACAGGTCGCCAGAGGACAGCGTGTCAGCAATAACCCGGTGGCCCAAAATGCCGGCTCGGAGTGAAACATATACCTCCCCAGGAGACAGGAGGTCGAGTCACCGACCACGCCGCCGGCCCAGGGAACCCGCGACACGGGCATCTGTCCCCAAAATCGCCACCATCGCAGCCAGACACGGAGCACCCAGGGCCCTCTGGTCGACCCCAGGACACACGCCGGAGCAGCGCCGGGCCAGGGACGTCCTCCCGGCCACCCGTGCCACGCAGGGGCCGGCCCGAGTCTCCAGAGCGAGACTCGGAAGCGTTTCCGGCCGTCCCCTCGTACGACCGGGACACACGAGGGACCGAAGGCCGGCCAGGTGTGACCTCTCGGGCCGCACGCGCGCTCAGGGAGCGCTCTCCGACTCCCCACGGGGACTTGCAAACAACAGGTCACGGCAGAGGGACCGCTCCCCGGCACCCGGGGGACGAGGCAGGACGGTCCCCGGCTCCCCACGGGGACTTGCAGAAAAAATTCGGCCGCTGCCTCAGACGGCCAGGATGCGCGCGGGCCCGCGACCGGGCCGGGAAGGGTGTCCCCAGCCTCCCACCCCAAGCCCGGTGGGTCCCCGCGGGTCGCGGGTCAGGCCTCGGGAGCCGCGGCGTGCTGGTCGACCAACCCCGGCAGCCCCACACCCGGCTCTGGCCCGAAAGCGCAGCGACAACCTCTCCCCACATAAGCCTGCACGCCTGAGCTCTGACTCACAAGTGACGCGCCAGAGCTCTGGCGCGACCGGGACAGCCCGGCTGACGACCGCGGTCTTTCCGGAGCTCTGCCTAGCTCACAGCGGGGACGGTCCCCTCCCTCGGCAGCTGCCACCGCAGCTCCGGAAGCCAAGGGAACGATATAAAAGCGGCCGCCAGATGGAGTCCGACAACCGTCGCGAACGTCACCAAGACAGATCCGGATGGCAGGCCGGCCCGCGGACCGCAAAACCGAAACCGTGAGTCGAGAGACGCTATCCCGAGGCCGAAAACGCAGCCCCTGTACCCCAACCCCACAGAAACGGTCCCCAAACCCTGTCTCTGCATGGACCGCGACACAGTCAGAAGACAACCCACGGCGTGTGGATGTTCGGAGAGGCATCTCGGTGGGAGAAACAACAAGCAAGGACTCGGTCGCGGGTCGTTGAGGACACAGGGAGACACAGAATGCGTAGGCTCTTCCTGAATCCAGACAGAGAAGGAGGGAGGGAGGGAGGGAGGGAGGGAGGGAGGGAGGGAGGAAAGGCAGGCAGGCAGGCAGGCAGGCAAACATAAAGAAGGAAACAGAGAAAGAAAGAAAGGAAGGAAAACCTAAAGGAGAGAAAGAAAGAAAAGAGAAGAAAAGAGAAGACAAATATTAATATAAGTATTTCCATTTGTATATAGGTATAACATATAAAACTACATTAAAATAGAAAAAAATTTATATGCATACACATGAATGAACAGATAAAAATGAATAAACAAAAAATAAGATAACATAACATAAGCAAATAGGCCAGGCGCGGTGGCTGACGCCTGTGATCCCAGCACTTTCAGAGGCTGGGGGAGAGAGAGAGAAAAAAAATGAAAGAAAGAAAGAAAGAAAGAAAGAAAGAAAGAAAGAAAGAAAGAAAGAAAGAAAGAAAGAGAGAGAGAGAGAGAGAGAGAGAAAGAAAGAAAGAAAGAAAGAAAGAAAGGAAGAAAGAAAGAAAGAGAGAGAGAAAGAAAGACAGAAAGAAAGAAAGAAGAAAGAGAGAGAGAGAGGGAGAAAGACAGCGAGAAAGAAAGACGAGAGAAGAAAGAAAAAAAAAGAAAGAGGAAAGACAGGAAGAAAGACAAAGCAAGAAAGCAAGAAAACAAGACAGCAAGAAAGCACGACAGAAAGAGAGAAAGAGACAGAAAGAAAAAGCAAGAAAGCAGCAGAGAGAGAGAGAGAGAGAGAGAGAGAGAGAGAGAGAGAGGCGCGAGGCGAGGCGAGGCGAGGCGAGGCGAATCTACCTGCTTTCACTACATGTGGGGAGAATCAGGAAAGCCCCCACTAACAACAAGGCCTGAAGTGGAGCTGCCATCTGTGAAATCCGAGCAGAAGAGTCCACACGGGTTAAAGACACGAAGAAAGACAGGGAAACAACTGCTCAAAGAGAAGAACAATCTGGCCCAGCCAGGGTCTGTCTCCTGAAGTTGTGTGGGCAACGAGGGAGTGGGACGGAGGGAGGGAGTGGGACGGAGGGAGGGAGGGCCTCCGAGGCTCGTGTCAAACAATAAATGATAATAAAATAAAAGGAAGTTAAAAAAAAAAATTGCGCATCATTCGTAGCATCACTGACGCCTCGAAAGGCGAGAGGCATGTGTTTATGTCACTGTGGGACTGTTTTCTTTTTTCTTTTCTCTTTTTCTTCCCTCTCTTCCCGGAAACTCACTTTTTAATTATTTCATTTTCCTTTTCTTTTTTTTTTTTTAATTTTTAATTTTACTTTCATTTTTACTTTTATTTTTAATTGCTTGAGAGGTTGTCTCCCTCTCTCGCCCAGGCTGGTGTACAGTGGCGCGATCTCGGCTCACTGCAACCTCCGCCTCCCAGGTTCAAGTGATTCTCCTGCCTCAGCTCGGCCTCCCGAGTAGCTGAGATTACAGAGGCGCACGACCATGCCCGGCTAATTTTTGGTATTTTGACTAGAGACGGACGGGGTTTCACCATACTGGCCCTGCTCGTCTGACCACCTCGTGATCCAGCGATCCACCACCCTCGGCGTCCCAAAGTGCTGGGATGACAGGCTTGAGCCACCGCGCCGGGCCTAGTTATTCCTTTTATTTTATTTCTAATTTTTAATTGTACGTATGCACGTATGCATGTATGTATGTATGTATGTATGTATGTATGTATGCATGCATGCATGTATCTATCCTTTTCTTTTTTTTTGAGACGGACAGAGAGAGACAGTGAGAAACAGAGAGAGAGAGAGAGAGACAGACAGACAGACAGAGAGAGAGAGAGAGAAACAGACGGGGGGGGAGAGAGAGAGAGAGAGAGAGAGAGAGAGAGAGAGAGACCAACAGACAGAAGGACAGGCAGAGAAAGAGAGTAAGACAGAAGACAGACACAGGGAGAGAGACAAGCGGGGGGGGGGGGAGAGAGAGAGAGAGAGAGAGAGAGAGAGAGAGCTCCCAGACATCACGAAGCCGTTTCAATGACATATTCTCTCTGGTCTTTGTCTGGGGATATTCAGTTTTTCAACGTAGGCCTCAAGGGCTCCCAGATGTCCCTTTCGAATCTCTACAAAGAGAGTGTCTCCAACCTGCCTAATCAAAACAAAGGTGTAACCCTTTAGGATGAGTCCACACATCGCAAAGCAGTTTCTCAAATACATTCTTTCTAATTTTCATCTGGGAATATTAGGTGATTCACCATAGGCCTAAAGGGACTCCCAAAAATCCATTCAGAGAGACTGCCCAAAAAAAGTGTTTCTAACCTGATGAATCCAAAGAATGGTGTATCGCTAAGAGATCAATCTACGCATCACAAATCAATGTGACAGATAGCCTCTCTCTGGTTTTAATCTGTGGATAGTCTGCTTTCCAACGTAGGCCTCAATGGGTTTCCAAATGTCCCCTCACAGATTCTACGGAAAGCGTGTTTCCAACCTCCTGGTTCAAAAGAATTATCCGTTCGAGGTGAATCCACACGTCAAAAAGCAGTTTCACCAGCAGCAGTTTTTCTCCTTTTCCTCTGGGGATGTTCACTTTCACCAGGAGCCACAAAGGGCTCCCAAATGTCCCTTCGAAGATTCTGCAAAGAACTGCTTCCAATCGGCCGCGTGCAGCGGCTCACGCCTGTCATCCCAGCATTTTGGGAGGCAGAGGCGGGTGGATCACCTGAGGTCAGGAGTTCGAGACCAGCCTGGCCAAAACGGTGAAACCCCATCTCTACCAAGAACACAAAAAATTTGCCGGGCTTGGTAGCGGGTGCCTGTGATCCCAACTACTTGGGAGGCTGAGGCAGGAGAATCCCTTCAACTGGAAGGCAGAGGTTGCAGTGAGCCGAGATGGTGTCACTGCACTCCAGCCTGGGGGACAGAGTGAGAGTCTGTCTTAAAAAAAATAAAAACATTAAGAAAAAAATACTACTACTACAACAACAACAACAACAACAACAACAACAACAACAACAACAAAATGCTTCCAATCTGCTGAATCAACAGAAAGGTTTAACTCAGTAAGAGGAATCTACACATCGCTAAAAAGCAGTTTTACAGATAGCTTCTTGTTAGTTTTTATCTACAGTTTCCTGGTTTTCACCCTAGGCCTCGAATAGCTCCCAAATGTCCTTTTGCAGATTCTACAAAAGGGCCGCTTCCAACCTGGTATATCAAAAGAAAGGTTTCACTCTGTGAGATGAATCCACACACGACAAAGCAGTTTCAGAGACAGCTTCTTTCTAGTTTTTATTTGGGGATATTCGGTTTTTCACACTAGGCCTCAGTGGGCTCCCAAAGGTATACTCGCGGATTCTACAGAAAGAGTGCTTCAAACCTCCTCAATCAAAAATTAGTTGTAATTCGGTGCCATGAATCCACACATCACAAAGCGGTATCATAGAGAGCTTCTTTCTATTTCTCTGGTGGGGATACTCGGTTTTTCACAACAGGCCCCAGTGGGCTCCCAAATGTCCATTCTGCTTCCAAACTGCTGAATCCAAAGGCAGTTTTAACTCGGTATGATGAATCCACACGTCACAAAGCTGTTTCATGAAGACCTTCTCTCTCGTTTTTATCTGAAAACATAAGATTTTTTCACCATACGACACAAGGGTCTCCGAAATGTACACAGACAGATTCAACAAAAAAACCCTTCCAACCTGCTGAGTAAAAAGAAAGGTTTAACTCTGCGAGACGAATACACACACGACAAAGCAGCTTCACAGAGAATGGTGTTTTTTGTTTGTTTGTTTGCTTGCTTGCTTGCTTGCTTGCTTGCTTTTTGGTTTGTTTTCTTGGTTTTTTTTTTTTTTTTTTTTTTTTTTTTGGAGACGCACTTTCGCTCTTGTTGCTCAGACTGGAGCGCAATGGCGCCATCTCGCCTCACTGCGACCTCCGCCTCCCAGGTTCAAGCAATTCTCCTGCCTCCGTTTCCCTTCCCGAGTAGCTGGGATTACAGGCATGTGCCACCACGCCCGGCTAATTTTGTATTTTCAGTAGAGACGGGGTTTCTCCATGTGGGTCAGTCTGGTCTCGAACTGCCGACCTCAGGTGATCTGCCAGCCTCGGCCTCCCAAAGTGCTGGGATGACAGGCGTGAGCCACCGCGCCCGTACAATTGTATTGTATCGTATTGTATTGTATTTACATTGATTGATTGATTGATTGATGCTGCCTGATCAAAGGTCACTCAGGCCCAGTCGTCAAAGTGGCGATTTCCTAGGCAACAAGGAAGGGGGGAGCTTGGAGGTGGGGGCGGGGGCGGTGGAGAAGACACAGTTGCCCCAGGCTGTGCGCAGGCGGCCTGAGCTTCCTTCCTCTGTTGAGGCCTCCATTTTCAGAGTAACAGTGGCCGCTAGGTGATGCCCGACGTCTGCCAATGAGACTGTCAGCCCGGAATGAATTGGGATCGCCTGGAGGGGGAGGCGGGAGGGGGAAGGATGGAGGCCCCCACAGCACAGTGGGTCACCGCGCCCTTCCAGGCGATCCCCACAACTAATCGACCAGGGCCCCTGGGGGCACACAGCCTAAGACCCCAGCCATCGGATCATCTGGAACTTCTGTCCGAAGACGAGAGACGAGAGACCGACTGGAAATTCTCTCGGTCAAGGTCCAAACGTAAAAGAATCACTGACACAGACACCAGGACTAACTAAGACAATTTGTAAAAGTTTCCGTGTTTTGGGTGAATCCGCGTATTTCTGGATCACAAAATTACTGATTTTGAACATTGCGGTTTTTCCACTCCTTACGTGTACGGTCCTGTGATAGACAGACCAGGGGACTCCTCAGCTCAGAGTCCATGAGGCCAGAAGCTGACATCCTAAATTTCTATGTAGAATGAATTTCAGCAAGCCAGCCAAACACTCTGCCGTAAAACTGTCCGGAAGACAAGCGGTGGTGTTTCGGGGGCGGATTTGGGGGGGGGGGGGGAGCCGGGTGCGGTACGCTCACGCCTGTCATCCCCGCACTTTGGGAGGCCGAGGGCAGGCGGATCCCTCGAGATGGTGGCCATTGCACTCCAGCGTGGGCAACAAGAGCGAAAACTCCGTCCAAAACAAGAACAACAACAGAAACGTGAAGTGCCGTCTGCTGTTCTTTTTGCTTCCCACCCCGAGAAGAACAGAATACAGCTGTTGTCTCCCTGCCCGCCTGCCTGCCTGCCTGCCTGCCTGCCTGCCTGTCTGCGTGCCTGTCTGTCTGTCTGTCTGTCTGTCTGTCTGTCTGTGACAGGGTCTCGCTCTGTCTTTCGCCCAGACTGGAGTGCAGTGACACCATTGTGGCTCACTGCAGCCTCAACTTCCCCGGGGTTAGGGGATTCTTCTAAGGGATCCTACGGCCTCGGCCTCCCAAAGTGTTGGGGTTACAGGCGTGAGCCATCAGCACCCGGCCTGAGTTCATACATCTGGTCTCACTACGCCTTAACCACACGCCCGTGAAGCACTCAAGTCAAGAGAGAGTCGGCAAGAGACTTTCAGCATTCTCTCCCAAAACCAGTGAGGTGGATGGCGGCCCTGTGTTTCCCAAGCTCCTGTGGTTTTAAGTGGCCACGCGTAGAGGATAGATAGATTTAAAATGTTTCCAGAGAGGCGCAAGCCACAGTCATTCAGGACATCCGAGCGCGAGATGGGGTTTCTGACAGCGACTTAAGGGCCAGGGAGGGCCAGAGTCTGCCGAGGCCCTCGTTCCAGTGGTGGGGCCGATGGAACCCAAGGCTGAGGGAGCCAGCAGTCCGCACAGAGAGAGCTCCAGCCCTAGGCCCCACCGTGCAGACCGACTCAGAAGGAAGAGAGTCCCTCATCCTACATACGTCACATCCCTCCACTGAACTTGGGAGCGGATCCGTTTTCCAAACATGAGGTGACTCTCGGTTCGAAATGGATCACAAGGGGCCGGGCTTTCCAGAGTCGGCATGATAAAGCAGTCATTCTGTGGCACAG
>NC_133415.1:38940000-38950000 GCF_049350105.2 Macaca mulatta | reverse complement strand
AGAGTCTCACTCACTCTACAGCCCAAGCTGTAGCGCTGTGGCACGATCTCGGCTCACGGCAACCCCCGCCTCCCAGGTTCAAGCGATTCTCCCGCCTCCGACTCCCGAGTAGCTGGGATCACAGGGGTCTGCCCCACCGCACCCGACTCAGTTTTGTAGTTTTAGTAGAGACGGGGTTTCACCACGTGGGCCAGGCTGGTCTTGAACTCCTGACCTCCTGATCCGCCCGCCTCGGCTTCCCAAAGTGCTGGGGTGACAGACGTGAGCCACCGCGTTCAGCCCCTACGGTGCCATTGCTTGGAAATCACTCGTGGGAACACACACTTATGGGTCACGTGTGAAGAATTTTCCTTTGTCTATTTTTTTTCCCCTTTTTTTCGTGTGTGTGTGTGTGTGTGTGTGTGTGTGTGTGTGTGTGTGTGTGCGTGCGTGTGCGCGCGCGGTGGGACGGAGTTTCGCTCTTGCTGCCCAGGCTGGAGTGCAATGGCGCGATCTCGGCTCACTGCAACCTCCGCTTGCCAGGTTCCAGCGATTCTCCTGCGTCTGCCTCCCGAGTAGCTGGGATTACAGGCCTGCGCCCCCATGCCCGGCTAATTTTGTATTTTTAGTAGAGACGGGGTTTCTTCATGTGGGTCAGGCTGGCCTCGAACTCCCGACCTCAGGTGATCCACCCGCCTCGGCCTTCCAAAATGCTGGGATGACGGGCATGAGCCACCGTGCCCGGCCTTAGCCGTTTATTTTAAAGTCGAGGAGCTTATCAGGGAAATACGAGAAGTTTGGACATCACAGGTGACAGAGAGAAAGGTCTGCAAATGGCCCTTCCATCCAAGTGGGGACCCGGCCTCGATCTCCCGAAATCATGCACCCAGTGGGGAAGCCCGGCAAGGCCCGTCTGTGTAGATTCCTCTCGGCCTCTCTAAGCACGCACTTCTCACTTTGGTGGAAGGGGCAGGGCCCTCTCTGGGACGGGGGAATCTGACAGACAAAGAGACAGACGTAGAAAAAGAGAGATCGACAGACAGAGACAGAGAGAAACGGACAGAAAGAGCGAGAGAGCGAGAGAGCGAGAGCGAGAGCGAGAGAGAGAGAGAAACAGACTAGACAGGGAGGGGGAGAGAGGGAGAGAGACAGACAGAGACAGACAGACAGGCAAAAAAGAGAGTAAGACAGAAGACAGACACAGTGAGTGAGAGACACAGGTAGAGAGAGAGAGAGAGAGAGAGAGAGAGAGAGAGAGACAGAGAGACAGAGAGAAAGAGAGGGACAGGCAGACAGATAAAGAGAGTGACAGAGAAAGACATAGACGGACAGTGAGAGACAGAGAGAAAGAGACAGAGAGAGAGAGAGAGAGAGAGAGAGAGAGAGAGAGAGAGAGGCAGACAGACAGACAGGCAAAGAAAGAGAGTAAGACAGAAGACAGACACAGTGAGAGAGACAGGAAAGACAGAAACGGACAGAGAGAGACAGAGAGGAACAGACAGAAAGAGAGAGGGTCCTAGCCCAATAGCGATACAGTGCCATTTCTTTCATTTCCTCTTTCTTTCCTTCTTTCTTTCTTTCTTTCTTTCTTTCTTTCTTTCTTTCTTTCTTCTTTTTTTATTTTTTTATTTTTTTGAGACGGAGTCTTGCTCTGTCACCCAGGCTGGAGTGCAGTGGCGCGATCGCAGCTCCCTGCAACCTCCGCCTCCCGGGTTCACACCATTCTCCGGCCTCAACCTCCCGAGTAGCTGGGACTACAGGCGCCGGCCACTACACCCAGATAATTCGTTTGTTTTTTTTGGAGAGACGGGGTTTCACCATGTTAGCCAGGATGGTCTCGATCTCCTGACCTGGCGATCCGCCCGCCTCAGCCTCCCAAAGTACTAGGATGACAGACGTGAGCCACTGCGTTCAGTCTACAGTGCCGTATCTCAGAAATCACTCACAGGAACAGACACTTACAGGTCATGTGTAGAGTTTCTTTTTTTGTTTTGTTTTGTTTTGTTTTGTTTTGTTCCGTTTTGTTTTGTTTTGCACGAGGAGGTGGCGGGATGGAGTTTCGCTCTTGCGTCCCAGGATGGAGTGAAATGGCAGAGGGGACTCAGGGAGTCAACCTATGGCAGAGATGGCACGTCATTCAGAGCGTAACGTCCACAGCGAAAGGTGGTAGGGCCGGCACTTTTAAAGGCTGAAATCCCGGCGGCTCAGGCCTGTCGTCCTCGCACTTTGGGAGGCCCAGGAGAACGGATCACTTGAGGTCAGGAGTTCGAGACCAGTGCGGCCAACATGGAGAAACCCCGTCTCTACTCAAAATACAAAAATTAGCCGGATGTGGTGGTGTGCGCCTGTAATCCCAGCCACTGAAGAAGAATCACTGGAATCCGGGAGGCAGAGGTTGCAGTGAGCCGAGGGAGTGCCACTGCACCCCCGCCTGGGTGACAGACTGAGAGAGACTCAGTCCCTCCCTACCAAAAAAGAAAGAAAGAAAGAAAGAAAGAAAGAAAGAAAGAAAGAAAGAAAGAAAGAAAAAAAAAAAAAAAAAAGAAAAAAGAAAAAAAAAACACAGGGACCGCCACCGGGCGCAGTGGCTCACACATGTAATCCCAGCACTTTGGGAGGCCGAGGTGGGCGGATCACCTGAGGTCAGGAGTTCAAGAGCAGCCTGGCCCACATGGTGAAACTCCGTCTCTACTAACATAGAAACATCTTCGGAGCATGATGGTGGGTGCCTGTAATCCCAGCTGCTCAGGAGGCTGAGACGGGAGAATCGCTTGAACCTGGGAGACGGTGGTTGCAGTGAGCCGAATCGCACCACCGCACTCCAGGCTGGGTGGCTGAGTGAGACTCTGTCTTAAAACAACAACAACAACAGCAGCAAAAAAAAAATAGCAAACGCACAAAAAAAGAACAGGCCAAAATACTCCATTGTCACTGAACGTTCCGCCACCAGACCGGAAACCCCCTGACTCAGGTCAAGGAGGTGGTGTTTCCTTCTCTCTGTCTCTGTCTCTGTCTCTCTCTCTCTCTCTCTCTCTCTCTCTCTCTCTCTCTCTCTCCCTCCCCCCCCCCAACTTTTATGTCTTGTTCAAGCAGACATGTGCAAGATTGTTACACAAGTAAACTTCTGACTGGGGGGTTCAGTGTGCAGATGATTTCATCACCCGGATAACTCAGCGCAGTACCCGACAGTTTTCGTGGTTTGGTTTTTTGTTTTGTTTTGTTTTGTTTTGTTTTTCCCTGAAGATGTCTCTCCTTCCACACCTCCTCCCTCAAGTAGGCTCCCGCCTCCCTGGTCCCCCTCGTTCTGCCCACGAGTTCTCATTATTTAGTTCCCAGTTATAGATGAGAACACGCGGTCTTTAGCTGATCGTTGCTTTCATCTTCGGCGGTGGCGGTGAAAGAGGCATGACACGAAATCGACCCTTAGGACGCTCCCCTCCGTCCACACCCCACACCCCCTCCCCACACACACCCTCATTCCTGCCCCCCCTCCTCAAACCCAAGACAGGAAGAAAGGCAGATATTAAAGTCAGAGGTCAGCCTCCAAGACGGTGGAGGCAAGGGATCTGAAAGGGTGAGCAAGCGATAGGGGTCGGGGGATGTCGTGGCCGAGCTAGCAAAAATAGGGGACCGACTTTCCAGCCCCAGCACACCCCCAATCCTCAACCGCAGCTAGCCTCTGGGTGGGGTTGCGCCTGTAAAAGCTTCTGAATGGAGAGAAGCCCAAGGCTATGGAAGGCATCAGCTCCAAGTCCGGGAAGGGAACAGGGCTTTGTGCATTGGAATGGGGCTTTAGAAGGCGGTGCTGCGGTTTCCAAAGCGACACGCCTCGCCTCGCCTCGCCTCGCCTCGCCCCGCCCCGCCTCGCCCAGAGCGAAACTCCGTCTCAAAAAAATAATAATAATTTTAAGATAATAATAATACTAAAAAATAAATAAATAAATAAATAAATAAATAAGAAATAAATAGTTAGTACAGCGGTCGTGGTCGTGAATCATTCCCCGGAGTCCAGGCGCAGTGGCTCACGCCCGTCACGCGAGCACTTTGGGACGCCGGGGCAGAAGGGTTGCAACAACATGATGAGACCCTGTCTGTGCAAAAACAGTTGAAAAGGAAGGCCGGGCGCGGCGGCTGACGCCTGCCGTCCCAGCACTTTGGGAGGCCGGGGAGGGAGAATCACCTGAGGTCGGGAGTTGGAGACCAGCCTGACCAACATGGAGAAGCCCCGTCTCTAGTAAAAATACAAAATCAACCAGACGTGGTGGTGCATACCTGCAACCCGAGCTACTACTCGGGAGGCAGACTCAGGAGAATCTCTTGAACCCGGGAGGCAGAAGTTGCGGTGAGCCGAGATCCGCGCCATTGCACTCCAGTCTGGGCAACAAGAGCGAAACTCTGTCTCGGGAAAAAGAAAAATAAAACAATAAAAATTGAAAATCATCTGGGCACAGTGGCGCATGCCCCGTGGTCCCAGGCACTACACTCTGGAGGCTGAGGTGGAAGGATCGCTTGAGTCCAGGAGCGTCCACACTGCAGTGAGTTTGGTTTTGATGGCACCACTGCCAGGGTGACAGAGTGAGACGCCGTCTGTAAATCAGTCAAGCAATCAATCAGATCACTGCAAGGAGCTCTCTATGTCTTACTTTCAATAGGTGTCTCTTCAGGCCAAGCAGGCATGGTGCCTCACGCCAGTAATCCCAGCACTTTGGGAGGCCGAGGTGGGATGAAAGAAGGAAGGAAGGAAGGAAGGAAGGAAGGAAGGAAGGAAGGAAGGAAGGAAGGAAGGACAGACAGAACAAAAAGTTTTACAACCCTTTTTTTCATAGTGTCAGGAATTTACAGATAATACAAGTAGTTTAGGTCAGGGGCCGATGTTATTAGTATTACTTTTTTTTTTTTTTTTTTAACTCCTACGGCCTGGTGGTGGTGCCAAGGTTGTCTGGCTATTTATCTGACTTTTGTTTGTTTCTAACGTTTTGCTTTCTCTCTTTCCTCCTGTCTTGTGAACTAGGCAAGGTGGGGGGAGGAGGGCAGCAGGAGCAGTAGAGGTCTCCTTCCTCATCCCCCACTTTGAGAATTTTCACTAATTAGTGGGCGGGTTCCCTTTCATTTTTACTTTTTGGGTCTTTTAGCGAGACAGAGTGATAGCGTTTTATGTAATACACTTGTGTGGAAGTTTTCTGACGAGCCATGGTAGCTACAAAACCTTTTATCATTGGAAGGAGCAAGTGTAATACACAGGGGCGCAGCAAGCAAGTAAGTTTCTTTTTTTTTTTTTTTTTTGAGACCGAGTCTCGCTCTGTCACCCAGGCTGGAGTGCTGTGGCCGGATCTCAGCTCACTGCAAGCTCCGCCTCCCGGGTTCACGCCATTCTCCTGCCTCAGCCTCCTGAGTAGCTGGGACTACAGGCGCCCGCCACCTCACCCGGCTAGTTTTTTTGTATTTTTTAGTAGAGACAGGGTTTCACCGTGTTAGCCAGGATGGTCTCGATCTCCTGACCTCGTGATCCGCCCGTCTCGGCCTCCCAAAGTGCTGGGATGACAGGCTTGAGCCACCGCGCCCGGCCAGCAAGTTTCTATTACAAGTAATACACTTACAGTGAGGGTTTTACATTTTCTACAGCTGGAAACTCTTTTCTAAATGAAGACCTAGGATCAAACCTGTGTTAAACCTGAACAGGCACATGTACTAACTTTGTCATGTCTTAAGCAGGTTAGTTTTTAACTGGGCCTTAAAACCTTTTTTTAGCAAGTAAAACAGTATTTTTTAATCAGAGAAGTTTTTACGAGCCCGACGCTTGAACTTGCGGCGTCTGTTTGGGGAAAGAGTTGGTTAAAGTCATGTTATCTTGAGGCATTAACCCTTCTGCTTCTCCAGGCCATTGGTCTCTTACGTTAGCCCTTCTATCAACATAACATGAAGAAACATCTAGGCTGCCAGCAATGTTTTCAGCCTACTGAGGAAATAGGTTTTTTTCTGTTTTTTTATTTTTATTTTTTAAATTTTTGGCTAAAGGAGGAGGTTCTGGTAACTTCTGGTTTATATGTTTAAAGAATGACTGAAAGACCTTGCGATCGTTGCTGGGCTGGACGGGTCTGGGTTTCCTAAGCAGTACGTGTACAGTGGGGACACCTTACATAGGTGTTTCTTCTAGCATGGTTATGGGTGGGGGGTGGGGTGGGGTGGTAACAACAACAAAGCAATGTATAGCATATTCATATCCAGCAAGGACGAAAGAGGTCCTCACCTGGGAAAAAGGTTGAATACAGCGACAGAACAATAGGAAAACAGTTAGTATTCTAGGAAAACTATCTGTCTTAAGATTTTTAACTACATTGACTTGCTTGATGAGTCCTCAAGCTTCGGCCGTGCATAGACTAGTCAGCTGCCGGTGTGTGACTAGAGCAGGGCTTGTGGTCCTCAGCAGCAGCTTGGAGCTTGGTCTCGTCTCAGGATCAGCCGGGCTGGATGATCTGCGCCCTGTTAGCCGGTCCACTTGTCCTGAGCTGTCGGTGTTAGCTGACTGTGGTGGATCCAAGACGCAACACCTGCAACTTTAACAGCAGTGGGAGTGGACAAGGTTACAGTATAGGGCTCATCCTATATGGGTTGTAGAAAAATTAGGTTTTACTTTAAACAGAGTCCCTAGATTTAAATGGGTGTCAGGCTTATAGGCATTATTTTTCTTTATTTAATTATGAACACTTCGTATGGCTATTTTGAAAGGCTGCATTTGCCTTTTAAAGGTTAATTTCTTTAGTTTCCGGAGGTCACCTTTTATTTGACCTACGATTTGCGGGTGGCCAACTGAACACAATCTTACAGGGCAGATACCTAGTTTGTTTGGTAGGGGTGCACCTGACTCGGAGGAGGACCGTAGGCAAAAACCTGATTTTATCTTAAGTGAATTTCCTGGCATATATCTATATATCTATCTATATCTATATCTATATCTGTATCTGTGTGTGTGTGTGTGTGTGTGTGTGTGTGTGTGTGTGTGTGTGTGTATATATATACATCTATCTATCTATCTATCTATCTATCTATCTATCTATATCTATATGGCAACCCTTTTTTTTTCGTTTTGTTTTTTGGTCGCCAGTAGCTGCTCGCTCGAGTGTCCAGTTCATGCGTTCCACCTTTTGTTGAACTTTGTGGCCGATAGGCTGCGTGTAACCTCTGTTGTATTGTTAACAGTCTTGTTAAATCTTGCACTATTCCAGCTACAGCTACAAATGCTGGCCTATTGTCTGACTTTAAAATCAGAGGTAGTCTTAAACCTGGGGATAATGTCTTTTAACAGTACTTTAGTCACTTCTTGTACTTTTTCTGTCCTGGTGGGGAAAACTGTAACTTACCCTGAAAAGGTGCAAACAAGCACTAGCCTCCAGCAGGGGGCAGTCCTGTAAAGTCTATAAGCAAGTTTTCACAAGGTATGGCTCTTTTTCCTGTTTCAGTTTCTTAGAGGAGGAGTTCCCCCCTCCCCCCATCCCCACCCCCACTCCGCCCCTTTGTCACTGTATCTAGTGGCTGAGCCTTCAGTGAGAAATTGGAATCCAGATACGGCAGAGTCTTGCTGTTTGTAACTTCTAATGTGACCATGGGCTCCTGGGAGCCTAATGAGAAGGTGCCTAGTCTGCCCTAGTCTTTACATTCTTCAGCTCCCGTCAGCCTGATCAGATGAGTGTCTGGTTCCTCCAAGGTGCAGCAGCCCTTGGCCGATGGCCTCTTTGTCTTGCGGCCTTGGCCATTTCCTGTATTGCCTTCTGAACATTTACCCTTCTAGAGTCTTTTTTTTTTTTTTCCATCTCGCACATTAATCTCTCTCTAGCCTTGTCCGGCTCTGGAATCCTTGCCTAACTTGACTTCGGTCATGTCTACATCCACGTCCGCGGCCTCTCACAATGCTGCTTCCCCCCCCCGCGTTCTCACGCTCCTACGGCCAGCTGGTGGGGCCCGAGAAACGGCACGGGCCCTGCCCCCGCCCACGCACTGCTGTCTGTCTCTCCTGTTTTCTTTTGATTCTCTATCTTTACACTTGCTTTTAGTCTTTCTTTTTCTTTTGCTCTTTTCCCTCTTTTCTAGAGTTTAACAGGCTCTTTTCTTTATACACTTGGAGGGTGAAACAGGCATACCGAGAGTCAGCGTAAATGTTTACAGTCTTACCCTCACCGAGTTCTAAGGCCCGGATTAAAGCAATGAGCCCAGCTTAACGACAGCGTCCAGGGTTACCACCGCATATTCTGCACATCTCTCCCCTCGTGGGTTGGTGAAGCTGTTCCCGTCCACGCATAGCTCCTAGTGTACTGATGCCCAAGGCTGGTCCCGGAGGTCAGATCTGCTAGAGTACACTGGAGTCCAACACCTCTACACAGTCATGCTCGACAGGGCTCTAGCTGTCGGGAGCAAGGCGGTGGGTTCAGGGTGTTCCCAGTTTAGTAGCTCAATGGTTGAAAAGGGCTGATAGATGAAAGTCTGTTGCCCACCCCCCTCCCCCCGGGATGTGGGCCTGGTCATTATAATAGACAGGTCCTCGTATCTCCCTGAGAGGCATTTACAGAGCTCGAGTAAGACCAGATCTGAGATGGCCCACTTGACTATCTCGACTTCTTTCCTTGGCCTCTGGAGGCTCCGATCCTTCCCTTCGAGGTGAGACCTGGGGCGTGTCAGCTCCTGAATCTCATTTCTGAGGGGGTTGTTGGCCTCGGTGAAGCGGGGTAGGCTGGGAAACATGGAGAAAGAATCTGTGTTATCTCTCGTGGCTCCCGTAAAAACTGGCTTCTCTTGCCGTTTCCTGGGACTCCCTTTTTAAAAAAACTCTGTGTCTGCCGGCGAAGCCGCTCTTACTTTTACTTTTGGCTATTTTGCACAAAGTTGTTAAACAGGGCTAAATTAACGCTGGCTTTGTCTATAATCTATTTCGCCGTGAGTCCATATAAAGGAATTTGATCTAGGTACACAGGCTGTCCTCCGACCCCGTCACCACCTGAACTACACGGCCAATTGTTCTCTGCCTGTAGTTCCTTCCGTGGGCCATCCAACAGCAGAAGAGGGCAATTCTAATTCACCCAGAGTTCGTGACCTCTAGGGGGTTAACTGAACTCTATAATCTCCTGCAAAACCTTTTGTAAGGTTCTGTAACATGCATTTTAGTAGGGTAAGTTGTGACGACTTGATGACTTTCCTTTTATTTTTCTTTTTGAAACGTTTTTAAGAGGGCTCCTAGCAGAGTGGGCTTACTTTGTGTCTGACCTATGTTTCTCTCGAGACGAAACAACATTCACCCTACGAGAAGGAAAGGGTAAAAGGTCACTCAGTCACGTAATTCACACTAAATCAAAATGAAAGCTAAAACCAAAGTGTCGTTAAGGGCACACCTGTTCGTCAAGCAATTTAAGCCAAACCAAAATCAGGAGCAAGACCAAAGTGGCAATCAAGGCAGGCCTGTTTATCAAGCAATTCAAGTCAAGTCAAAATCGAAACCGAAACCAAAGTATCAACCAATGAATTCAAGTCAAGTCAGAAACCAAAACCAAAGTGCCGGTAGAGGCACGCCGTGGGTGATCAGGCCACGCTTCCACTCAAACGGAGTGGGGGAAGTTCCAAAGAGCAGTCTCAGCAAGTTTCAGATGTCCGGACTGAAAGTGCCAGTTCCTTCCCAGTGTCCAGCCACTGTGCGGATCCTCCACGGGGGCGTGCTGTGCACTGCTCTTTGGAGGCGAGGCATCGCACCGGGGCAGATGCCTACCCGGCAGCACTCTGAGGATCCGCATCGCTCAAGCTGGCCAGAGTCCCCCGCAGGGATGCTCTACAGGGCAGGCATAAGCCGCCTAAGGGGCTGCCTCGACCCTCCGTGCATCACCAGCTCGCTTCCCGGTGAGGGAACCCAGAAATGTAGCAGGACAAGCCGCAGACAAAACTCCTGAGACACCGGATTAAAGAAGGAAGAGGTTTTTCATTCGGCCGGGAGCGTCGGCAGACTCGCATCTTAGGAGCCGAGCTCCCCGAAAAAGACTTTTTT
>NC_133415.1:38912500-38922500 GCF_049350105.2 Macaca mulatta | reverse complement strand
GCGGAGAGCGGCGTCGCGCGCCAGACGGAGTGCCACGCGCACCCGCCGCTCGCAGCAGCCTTCCCATCCGCTAGGACGTCGGGCCCGGCCCAGCGGGATCCTCCCCCAACTCGGAAGGGGGAGGCGCGGGCCACAGTAGACGACGAGCCGCGCGCTCGGCCCCCGCCGCGGGGTCCGGCGGAACCCTCACTGTCCCCCCACCTCATCCCATCGAGGCGGGGGCAGCGGAGGAGGAGGGTTCTCTGCAGGCGAGTCGCTACGGCAGCGCTACCACAACACAGAGAGAGGCGGCGAGCCGGGGGATCCGGTACCCCAAGGCACACCTCTCGGATCGCTAGAGAAGGCTTTCTCACCGAGGGTGGGTCACGCTCCCCACCCGCCAGTCGCCCCTCGTCGGGCCCGCAGAGGCGCTCAGGGACGCCTGGGGAAGGGAGGGGGCCTGCGGCGCGAGAAGAAACCTGCGGCAACCTGGAGCGTTTGCGGTCAGGGCAGGGGCCCGGCCGGCGCGCGTGCGCACAGCCCCCAAGGCCCCCCGCCGTCCACCCACCTCCTTTCTGTGAGGCAAGGCGCCTCCAGTTAACCCACACACGACCGATCGGAGGCAGAACGGCAGCCCCTCGGCGGCCGGCCGGCGCACGCGTGGCCGGCCCGAGCCCACCGCCACCGCTCACACGGCCCGCGCTCCCCCGCCAGAGGGGAGCACGGGACGTGCGCTCGCCAGACCAGGCGGCGCCCTTCCCCGCGTGGGAGGGGCGCGTCTCACTCAACCGCCTCGACCCGCACAGCCAACGAGCTCCCTCAGGACCCACGCGCGGACACCATGGCGGCGACCGGAGGAGGGGGCGCTGGGGGCGGGAGCGACACACCACCGCTCGGCCTCGGGCACCTGAGAGACAGCCCGGGGCGCTCCAGGAGCACCGCAAAGGCCCAGGCGGAGCCAGCGCTCGTGCAATACCCGAGAGGGCAGCACGGCGGGCCAGCGGGACAGCACCCCCACCGCCGCGGAGGGGGGCGGCCCACGAGGCGACGACCACAAGAGGCGAAAGCGAGGAGTGCCTGCTGCGTCAGAGGACCCCCGCTGACCCACGCCGGACGCCACGAGGCAGACGGCGGGGTCGGGACAGCGAGGTCGGGCCGGGTTCCGCACCCCAGTGCCTCCCAACGCACCGCCCGCAGGCGGGGATGGGAGACGGGGGAAACCCCGCGGGCGGGACGAGAAGAACGGGTCTCATTCACCACGAATGCCCGCCCCTCGCCCGTCGCGGCTCGGTCCCGGCCCGGGAGAGCGTGACATCACCACATCGATCAGGGAAAGCATCCCCGGAGCAGGGTCGGCCAGCCAGCCACAGCCTCCCCAGAGGCCAGCGAGCAGATCAGCCTGGCCATCCCCAGCTCCAGGACAGGGGCGGCAGACAACCCGGCAGAGACGAGGAATGCCTGACACGCACGGCACGGAGCCAGCGGGAGTGGGGTTGTCTCGGCCGCCCCAGGTGCCCGCAGCGGGGAGCGCACGGTGGCAGGGTAAGCCCGCGCCACCTTCCCCGCCGCCCCCAGGTGGGTCAGAGACCCGGACCCAAGGCGGCACCGGGAGCTGGGACGCTCGGATGCATGAGAGACCGGGCACACGGGCCCCAGCAGGCGGCTCAAGCACGAGCAGGGCCGGCTAGCCGGGTCACCGGGAGGCCGAAGACCCGCGACGCATCCAAGAGACCCAACCTCTCCAGCGACAGGTCGCCAGAGGACAGCGTGTCAGCAATAACCCGGTGGCCCAAAATGCCGGCTCGGAGTGAAACATATACCTCCCCAGGAGACAGGAGGTCGAGTCACCGACCACGCCGCCGGCCCAGGGAACCCGCGACACGGGCATCTGTCCCCAAAATCGCCACCATCGCAGCCAGACACGGAGCACCCAGGGCCCTCTGGTCGACCCCAGGACACACGCCGGAGCAGCGCCGGGCCAGGGACGTCCTCCCGGCCACCCGTGCCACGCAGGGGCCGGCCCGAGTCTCCAGAGCGAGACTCGGAAGCGTTTCCGGCCGTCCCCTCGTACGACCGGGACACACGAGGGACCGAAGGCCGGCCAGGTGTGACCTCTCGGGCCGCACGCGCGCTCAGGGAGCGCTCTCCGACTCCCCACGGGGACTTGCAAACAACAGGTCACGGCAGAGGGACCGCTCCCCGGCACCCGGGGGACGAGGCAGGACGGTCCCCGGCTCCCCACGGGGACTTGCAGAAAAAATTCGGCCGCTGCCTCAGACGGCCAGGATGCGCGCGGGCCCGCGACCGGGCCGGGAAGGGTGTCCCCAGCCTCCCACCCCAAGCCCGGTGGGTCCCCGCGGGTCGCGGGTCAGGCCTCGGGAGCCGCGGCGTGCTGGTCGACCAACCCCGGCAGCCCCACACCCGGCTCTGGCCCGAAAGCGCAGCGACAACCTCTCCCCACATAAGCCTGCACGCCTGAGCTCTGACTCACAAGTGACGCGCCAGAGCTCTGGCGCGACCGGGACAGCCCGGCTGACGACCGCGGTCTTTCCGGAGCTCTGCCTAGCTCACAGCGGGGACGGTCCCCTCCCTCGGCAGCTGCCACCGCAGCTCCGGAAGCCAAGGGAACGATATAAAAGCGGCCGCCAGATGGAGTCCGACAACCGTCGCGAACGTCACCAAGACAGATCCGGATGGCAGGCCGGCCCGCGGACCGCAAAACCGAAACCGTGAGTCGAGAGACGCTATCCCGAGGCCGAAAACGCAGCCCCTGTACCCCAACCCCACAGAAACGGTCCCCAAACCCTGTCTCTGCATGGACCGCGACACAGTCAGAAGACAACCCACGGCGTGTGGATGTTCGGAGAGGCATCTCGGTGGGAGAAACAACAAGCAAGGACTCGGTCGCGGGTCGTTGAGGACACAGGGAGACACAGAATGCGTAGGCTCTTCCTGAATCCAGACAGAGAAGGAGGGAGGGAGGGAGGGAGGGAGGGAGGGAGGGAGGGAGGAAAGGCAGGCAGGCAGGCAGGCAGGCAAACATAAAGAAGGAAACAGAGAAAGAAAGAAAGGAAGGAAAACCTAAAGGAGAGAAAGAAAGAAAAGAGAAGAAAAGAGAAGACAAATATTAATATAAGTATTTCCATTTGTATATAGGTATAACATATAAAACTACATTAAAATAGAAAAAAATTTATATGCATACACATGAATGAACAGATAAAAATGAATAAACAAAAAATAAGATAACATAACATAAGCAAATAGGCCAGGCGCGGTGGCTGACGCCTGTGATCCCAGCACTTTCAGAGGCTGGGGGAGAGAGAGAGAAAAAAAATGAAAGAAAGAAAGAAAGAAAGAAAGAAAGAAAGAAAGAAAGAAAGAAAGAAAGAAAGAAAGAGAGAGAGAGAGAGAGAGAGAGAAAGAAAGAAAGAAAGAAAGAAAGAAAGGAAGAAAGAAAGAAAGAGAGAGAGAAAGAAAGACAGAAAGAAAGAAAGAAGAAAGAGAGAGAGAGAGGGAGAAAGACAGCGAGAAAGAAAGACGAGAGAAGAAAGAAAAAAAAAGAAAGAGGAAAGACAGGAAGAAAGACAAAGCAAGAAAGCAAGAAAACAAGACAGCAAGAAAGCACGACAGAAAGAGAGAAAGAGACAGAAAGAAAAAGCAAGAAAGCAGCAGAGAGAGAGAGAGAGAGAGAGAGAGAGAGAGAGAGAGAGGCGCGAGGCGAGGCGAGGCGAGGCGAGGCGAATCTACCTGCTTTCACTACATGTGGGGAGAATCAGGAAAGCCCCCACTAACAACAAGGCCTGAAGTGGAGCTGCCATCTGTGAAATCCGAGCAGAAGAGTCCACACGGGTTAAAGACACGAAGAAAGACAGGGAAACAACTGCTCAAAGAGAAGAACAATCTGGCCCAGCCAGGGTCTGTCTCCTGAAGTTGTGTGGGCAACGAGGGAGTGGGACGGAGGGAGGGAGTGGGACGGAGGGAGGGAGGGCCTCCGAGGCTCGTGTCAAACAATAAATGATAATAAAATAAAAGGAAGTTAAAAAAAAAAATTGCGCATCATTCGTAGCATCACTGACGCCTCGAAAGGCGAGAGGCATGTGTTTATGTCACTGTGGGACTGTTTTCTTTTTTCTTTTCTCTTTTTCTTCCCTCTCTTCCCGGAAACTCACTTTTTAATTATTTCATTTTCCTTTTCTTTTTTTTTTTTTAATTTTTAATTTTACTTTCATTTTTACTTTTATTTTTAATTGCTTGAGAGGTTGTCTCCCTCTCTCGCCCAGGCTGGTGTACAGTGGCGCGATCTCGGCTCACTGCAACCTCCGCCTCCCAGGTTCAAGTGATTCTCCTGCCTCAGCTCGGCCTCCCGAGTAGCTGAGATTACAGAGGCGCACGACCATGCCCGGCTAATTTTTGGTATTTTGACTAGAGACGGACGGGGTTTCACCATACTGGCCCTGCTCGTCTGACCACCTCGTGATCCAGCGATCCACCACCCTCGGCGTCCCAAAGTGCTGGGATGACAGGCTTGAGCCACCGCGCCGGGCCTAGTTATTCCTTTTATTTTATTTCTAATTTTTAATTGTACGTATGCACGTATGCATGTATGTATGTATGTATGTATGTATGTATGTATGCATGCATGCATGTATCTATCCTTTTCTTTTTTTTTGAGACGGACAGAGAGAGACAGTGAGAAACAGAGAGAGAGAGAGAGAGACAGACAGACAGACAGAGAGAGAGAGAGAGAAACAGACGGGGGGGGAGAGAGAGAGAGAGAGAGAGAGAGAGAGAGAGAGAGACCAACAGACAGAAGGACAGGCAGAGAAAGAGAGTAAGACAGAAGACAGACACAGGGAGAGAGACAAGCGGGGGGGGGGGGAGAGAGAGAGAGAGAGAGAGAGAGAGAGAGAGCTCCCAGACATCACGAAGCCGTTTCAATGACATATTCTCTCTGGTCTTTGTCTGGGGATATTCAGTTTTTCAACGTAGGCCTCAAGGGCTCCCAGATGTCCCTTTCGAATCTCTACAAAGAGAGTGTCTCCAACCTGCCTAATCAAAACAAAGGTGTAACCCTTTAGGATGAGTCCACACATCGCAAAGCAGTTTCTCAAATACATTCTTTCTAATTTTCATCTGGGAATATTAGGTGATTCACCATAGGCCTAAAGGGACTCCCAAAAATCCATTCAGAGAGACTGCCCAAAAAAAGTGTTTCTAACCTGATGAATCCAAAGAATGGTGTATCGCTAAGAGATCAATCTACGCATCACAAATCAATGTGACAGATAGCCTCTCTCTGGTTTTAATCTGTGGATAGTCTGCTTTCCAACGTAGGCCTCAATGGGTTTCCAAATGTCCCCTCACAGATTCTACGGAAAGCGTGTTTCCAACCTCCTGGTTCAAAAGAATTATCCGTTCGAGGTGAATCCACACGTCAAAAAGCAGTTTCACCAGCAGCAGTTTTTCTCCTTTTCCTCTGGGGATGTTCACTTTCACCAGGAGCCACAAAGGGCTCCCAAATGTCCCTTCGAAGATTCTGCAAAGAACTGCTTCCAATCGGCCGCGTGCAGCGGCTCACGCCTGTCATCCCAGCATTTTGGGAGGCAGAGGCGGGTGGATCACCTGAGGTCAGGAGTTCGAGACCAGCCTGGCCAAAACGGTGAAACCCCATCTCTACCAAGAACACAAAAAATTTGCCGGGCTTGGTAGCGGGTGCCTGTGATCCCAACTACTTGGGAGGCTGAGGCAGGAGAATCCCTTCAACTGGAAGGCAGAGGTTGCAGTGAGCCGAGATGGTGTCACTGCACTCCAGCCTGGGGGACAGAGTGAGAGTCTGTCTTAAAAAAAATAAAAACATTAAGAAAAAAATACTACTACTACAACAACAACAACAACAACAACAACAACAACAACAACAACAAAATGCTTCCAATCTGCTGAATCAACAGAAAGGTTTAACTCAGTAAGAGGAATCTACACATCGCTAAAAAGCAGTTTTACAGATAGCTTCTTGTTAGTTTTTATCTACAGTTTCCTGGTTTTCACCCTAGGCCTCGAATAGCTCCCAAATGTCCTTTTGCAGATTCTACAAAAGGGCCGCTTCCAACCTGGTATATCAAAAGAAAGGTTTCACTCTGTGAGATGAATCCACACACGACAAAGCAGTTTCAGAGACAGCTTCTTTCTAGTTTTTATTTGGGGATATTCGGTTTTTCACACTAGGCCTCAGTGGGCTCCCAAAGGTATACTCGCGGATTCTACAGAAAGAGTGCTTCAAACCTCCTCAATCAAAAATTAGTTGTAATTCGGTGCCATGAATCCACACATCACAAAGCGGTATCATAGAGAGCTTCTTTCTATTTCTCTGGTGGGGATACTCGGTTTTTCACAACAGGCCCCAGTGGGCTCCCAAATGTCCATTCTGCTTCCAAACTGCTGAATCCAAAGGCAGTTTTAACTCGGTATGATGAATCCACACGTCACAAAGCTGTTTCATGAAGACCTTCTCTCTCGTTTTTATCTGAAAACATAAGATTTTTTCACCATACGACACAAGGGTCTCCGAAATGTACACAGACAGATTCAACAAAAAAACCCTTCCAACCTGCTGAGTAAAAAGAAAGGTTTAACTCTGCGAGACGAATACACACACGACAAAGCAGCTTCACAGAGAATGGTGTTTTTTGTTTGTTTGTTTGCTTGCTTGCTTGCTTGCTTGCTTGCTTTTTGGTTTGTTTTCTTGGTTTTTTTTTTTTTTTTTTTTTTTTTTTTGGAGACGCACTTTCGCTCTTGTTGCTCAGACTGGAGCGCAATGGCGCCATCTCGCCTCACTGCGACCTCCGCCTCCCAGGTTCAAGCAATTCTCCTGCCTCCGTTTCCCTTCCCGAGTAGCTGGGATTACAGGCATGTGCCACCACGCCCGGCTAATTTTGTATTTTCAGTAGAGACGGGGTTTCTCCATGTGGGTCAGTCTGGTCTCGAACTGCCGACCTCAGGTGATCTGCCAGCCTCGGCCTCCCAAAGTGCTGGGATGACAGGCGTGAGCCACCGCGCCCGTACAATTGTATTGTATCGTATTGTATTGTATTTACATTGATTGATTGATTGATTGATGCTGCCTGATCAAAGGTCACTCAGGCCCAGTCGTCAAAGTGGCGATTTCCTAGGCAACAAGGAAGGGGGGAGCTTGGAGGTGGGGGCGGGGGCGGTGGAGAAGACACAGTTGCCCCAGGCTGTGCGCAGGCGGCCTGAGCTTCCTTCCTCTGTTGAGGCCTCCATTTTCAGAGTAACAGTGGCCGCTAGGTGATGCCCGACGTCTGCCAATGAGACTGTCAGCCCGGAATGAATTGGGATCGCCTGGAGGGGGAGGCGGGAGGGGGAAGGATGGAGGCCCCCACAGCACAGTGGGTCACCGCGCCCTTCCAGGCGATCCCCACAACTAATCGACCAGGGCCCCTGGGGGCACACAGCCTAAGACCCCAGCCATCGGATCATCTGGAACTTCTGTCCGAAGACGAGAGACGAGAGACCGACTGGAAATTCTCTCGGTCAAGGTCCAAACGTAAAAGAATCACTGACACAGACACCAGGACTAACTAAGACAATTTGTAAAAGTTTCCGTGTTTTGGGTGAATCCGCGTATTTCTGGATCACAAAATTACTGATTTTGAACATTGCGGTTTTTCCACTCCTTACGTGTACGGTCCTGTGATAGACAGACCAGGGGACTCCTCAGCTCAGAGTCCATGAGGCCAGAAGCTGACATCCTAAATTTCTATGTAGAATGAATTTCAGCAAGCCAGCCAAACACTCTGCCGTAAAACTGTCCGGAAGACAAGCGGTGGTGTTTCGGGGGCGGATTTGGGGGGGGGGGGGGAGCCGGGTGCGGTACGCTCACGCCTGTCATCCCCGCACTTTGGGAGGCCGAGGGCAGGCGGATCCCTCGAGATGGTGGCCATTGCACTCCAGCGTGGGCAACAAGAGCGAAAACTCCGTCCAAAACAAGAACAACAACAGAAACGTGAAGTGCCGTCTGCTGTTCTTTTTGCTTCCCACCCCGAGAAGAACAGAATACAGCTGTTGTCTCCCTGCCCGCCTGCCTGCCTGCCTGCCTGCCTGCCTGCCTGTCTGCGTGCCTGTCTGTCTGTCTGTCTGTCTGTCTGTCTGTCTGTGACAGGGTCTCGCTCTGTCTTTCGCCCAGACTGGAGTGCAGTGACACCATTGTGGCTCACTGCAGCCTCAACTTCCCCGGGGTTAGGGGATTCTTCTAAGGGATCCTACGGCCTCGGCCTCCCAAAGTGTTGGGGTTACAGGCGTGAGCCATCAGCACCCGGCCTGAGTTCATACATCTGGTCTCACTACGCCTTAACCACACGCCCGTGAAGCACTCAAGTCAAGAGAGAGTCGGCAAGAGACTTTCAGCATTCTCTCCCAAAACCAGTGAGGTGGATGGCGGCCCTGTGTTTCCCAAGCTCCTGTGGTTTTAAGTGGCCACGCGTAGAGGATAGATAGATTTAAAATGTTTCCAGAGAGGCGCAAGCCACAGTCATTCAGGACATCCGAGCGCGAGATGGGGTTTCTGACAGCGACTTAAGGGCCAGGGAGGGCCAGAGTCTGCCGAGGCCCTCGTTCCAGTGGTGGGGCCGATGGAACCCAAGGCTGAGGGAGCCAGCAGTCCGCACAGAGAGAGCTCCAGCCCTAGGCCCCACCGTGCAGACCGACTCAGAAGGAAGAGAGTCCCTCATCCTACATACGTCACATCCCTCCACTGAACTTGGGAGCGGATCCGTTTTCCAAACATGAGGTGACTCTCGGTTCGAAATGGATCACAAGGGGCCGGGCTTTCCAGAGTCGGCATGATAAAGCAGTCATTCTGTGGCACAGAACGAGGTGTGGCTCTTATCTAGACTCCGCAGTGAAAGCCAGTGAAACAGGGCGAAACCCCGTGTCTACTAAAAATTAAAAGAGGAGCCGGGCATGGTGCCGCTTGAAGGCAGGAGAATCGCTGGAACCCGGGAGGCAGAGGTTGCAGTGAGCTGAGATCACACCACTGCACTCCAGCCTGGGGGACAGAGCGAGACCGCATCTCAGAAACAGACAAACACACAAAGCCAATCAAGGTGTTTAACTCAACGTGTCACCCACGGGTCTCTCGACAGGATACATCCAGCACCCGGGGAAACAGGGAAACGTCGAGGGGTGGGGTGGAATCTATTTTGTGGCCCCAAGGGAGGGTTTGAGAGATACTCCCGCAAAGGTGACTGCCTAAGGAAGCCCCTCCGTCCAAGAAGCGATAGTCATTTCTAGCCTGTAGCCACCCACGAGGGAGAATCGGGCTCTCTGCAGAACCCCCCACCCCCCGACTCGTGAAATGGTCTCTCTCACTCTGTCAGGCTCTATTCACGCCGTGTGGTTTTGTAACCTCCAGCGTGTGTGCGTGGGGTGGGGGATGGGGTGGGGTGGGGTGGGGGCGGCTGTGGACAGAGGAGGGGAAAAAGCGATGGTGTCCCACGGGTGCCCGGGACGTGGGTCGTGGTTGGGGTGGCCAGAGCCTAGGGAACTCATCGCCTGTCAGGACGTCTCCCCCTCCAGGTCCCCTCTCTGCCCTACGCTCCACATCTTCGCAGTTCAGTGGAGACCTTGTGGATGGAAGTCGCTGTCCCTTTGGACTTTAGCCGAGGAAGGCCGGGCTCCCAGGTGTCTCCCGGGAGTTGGGGCCTCGGGCAGGCTCGCAAGGATGCTGACGGTGATGGTGACGGTGATGTACATTGGAGTCCTCGGGCCAATGCACAGGGATCCCTTTGACCTCGTTGGGAGAGGTCAGCTTTGCGGAGTCCCGTGCATCCTTCCGGAGACTCATCCAGCGCTAGCAAGCGTGGTCCCGAGGATCCCAGCTCTCAGCAGAGGCACTTTTGTTCACGCAGGATCCTGGGCAGGAAAGTTCTCAGCAGGCTTAGGCCTCCTAGCCAAGAAGCCGAAGCCACTTCTGGGATATTTTCAAAGAGCCAGTGGTTCTTTG
>NC_133415.1:38900000-38910000 GCF_049350105.2 Macaca mulatta | reverse complement strand
CAGCCCGCTTGCCCACGCGGGTCAAGGGCTATGCCATCGGCCCAAGCTGCCTCTGGGGAAGTGGGACCGTGCCGCCCCCATCTCAAAAAACGGTGGCCACTACCACCGATGCAAATGTCAGCCTGGCAAGAATGAGATCGCCGGCAAGGGGTGGGGGAAGGGGAGAGAAGACGGAGGCACACCCGGCTGGCTCCGGAACGTTTCCAAGCAGGATGTTGGGAGGCGGGGGGTGGGGAGGTTGAGGGGAACCCACCTCACTGACTCACTAAATTCAGGTACAGGGACGTGGGGGAGGGGGGGAGCCGCGGCGGGGTGCGGGGTGGGGGGGGGCACTTGAAAATTAAACTGACCCCTCATACAGCCCAAGTAGAAGAGTCTATGCGCATTAAAGAAACCAACACACAAAGAAAACTAAAGCGCCGATAAAAGAACAATAGGGCCCCCCGCCAGGGCGGAGGTTACCTAGGCAACGAGGGAGAGAGGGAGGGGCCTCCAGAAGGGAGGGCGAGAAACCGGTTGCCCCGGGCTCGGTGAAGTTTCGGCGAGACCTCCCTCCGTGCCACCTCGACTTTCAGTAACAGTGGCCGCTAGGTGATGCCCGAAGACAACCGATGCCTGCAAGTGTCAGTCATCACGGAAAAGAAGTGAAGGATGGATCGCTCTGGGTCGGGGTGGAGGTTGGGGAGGGGGATGCGGCGGAGGCACACCGCGTCGCCGGCGTCTCCCGGATCCCTCTCAGACCAGGCCATTTCCGGGCCCAGGGAGTCCTCCCACGCGATGCCCGCGACTGGTCGACCAGAACCCCCAGGGGCACAGCCAAAGTTTCTGCCCCTGGGATCACCTGGCACTTCCATTCCCCCAGAGAGAAGAGAGGACCAGGGGTGCGGGGCGCGTGGAGGACGCCAGGGGTGGAGGTGGGAGCTACCAAAGACACAAGTGCGGTCATTAGCGTGTCAGAGTGGACTCCAGACCCACGACCTCAGAGAGGCAATCCCTGAACGAGTGTTAGTGCATGACATCCACGCTCCCGGACACGGCGTGGATTTCACGGGGAAAGCAGTGCACATCACACTCCCTTCCTGTTCCGGGGCAAGATTTTGCTCCCGAAGTACCCATTTCTCAACCGTGTTCCCCAAAGTCCACCCTGTCGTGAATCAGTCATGAATCTAGTCAGTACGGTGAATCGCGGAGCAGCCACATCCCACCACGAAGATCGGAGTCCGCACACTACACATCGCCCCACGCGGTGTCTCCCCACAAGAACATCACCGCCGTCCTAGCCGAGTAGTGATACAGTGCCATTTCTTTCATTTTCTCTTTCTCGCTTGCTATTTATTTATTTATTTATTTATTTATTTTTGAGACAGAGTCTCACTCACTCTACAGCCCAAGCTGTAGCGCTGTGGCACGATCTCGGCTCACGGCAACCCCCGCCTCCCAGGTTCAAGCGATTCTCCCGCCTCCGACTCCCGAGTAGCTGGGATCACAGGGGTCTGCCCCACCGCACCCGACTCAGTTTTGTAGTTTTAGTAGAGACGGGGTTTCACCACGTGGGCCAGGCTGGTCTTGAACTCCTGACCTCCTGATCCGCCCGCCTCGGCTTCCCAAAGTGCTGGGGTGACAGACGTGAGCCACCGCGTTCAGCCCCTACGGTGCCATTGCTTGGAAATCACTCGTGGGAACACACACTTATGGGTCACGTGTGAAGAATTTTCCTTTGTCTATTTTTTTTCCCCTTTTTTTCGTGTGTGTGTGTGTGTGTGTGTGTGTGTGTGTGTGTGTGTGTGTGCGTGCGTGTGCGCGCGCGGTGGGACGGAGTTTCGCTCTTGCTGCCCAGGCTGGAGTGCAATGGCGCGATCTCGGCTCACTGCAACCTCCGCTTGCCAGGTTCCAGCGATTCTCCTGCGTCTGCCTCCCGAGTAGCTGGGATTACAGGCCTGCGCCCCCATGCCCGGCTAATTTTGTATTTTTAGTAGAGACGGGGTTTCTTCATGTGGGTCAGGCTGGCCTCGAACTCCCGACCTCAGGTGATCCACCCGCCTCGGCCTTCCAAAATGCTGGGATGACGGGCATGAGCCACCGTGCCCGGCCTTAGCCGTTTATTTTAAAGTCGAGGAGCTTATCAGGGAAATACGAGAAGTTTGGACATCACAGGTGACAGAGAGAAAGGTCTGCAAATGGCCCTTCCATCCAAGTGGGGACCCGGCCTCGATCTCCCGAAATCATGCACCCAGTGGGGAAGCCCGGCAAGGCCCGTCTGTGTAGATTCCTCTCGGCCTCTCTAAGCACGCACTTCTCACTTTGGTGGAAGGGGCAGGGCCCTCTCTGGGACGGGGGAATCTGACAGACAAAGAGACAGACGTAGAAAAAGAGAGATCGACAGACAGAGACAGAGAGAAACGGACAGAAAGAGCGAGAGAGCGAGAGAGCGAGAGCGAGAGCGAGAGAGAGAGAGAAACAGACTAGACAGGGAGGGGGAGAGAGGGAGAGAGACAGACAGAGACAGACAGACAGGCAAAAAAGAGAGTAAGACAGAAGACAGACACAGTGAGTGAGAGACACAGGTAGAGAGAGAGAGAGAGAGAGAGAGAGAGAGAGAGAGACAGAGAGACAGAGAGAAAGAGAGGGACAGGCAGACAGATAAAGAGAGTGACAGAGAAAGACATAGACGGACAGTGAGAGACAGAGAGAAAGAGACAGAGAGAGAGAGAGAGAGAGAGAGAGAGAGAGAGAGAGAGAGGCAGACAGACAGACAGGCAAAGAAAGAGAGTAAGACAGAAGACAGACACAGTGAGAGAGACAGGAAAGACAGAAACGGACAGAGAGAGACAGAGAGGAACAGACAGAAAGAGAGAGGGTCCTAGCCCAATAGCGATACAGTGCCATTTCTTTCATTTCCTCTTTCTTTCCTTCTTTCTTTCTTTCTTTCTTTCTTTCTTTCTTTCTTTCTTTCTTCTTTTTTTATTTTTTTATTTTTTTGAGACGGAGTCTTGCTCTGTCACCCAGGCTGGAGTGCAGTGGCGCGATCGCAGCTCCCTGCAACCTCCGCCTCCCGGGTTCACACCATTCTCCGGCCTCAACCTCCCGAGTAGCTGGGACTACAGGCGCCGGCCACTACACCCAGATAATTCGTTTGTTTTTTTTGGAGAGACGGGGTTTCACCATGTTAGCCAGGATGGTCTCGATCTCCTGACCTGGCGATCCGCCCGCCTCAGCCTCCCAAAGTACTAGGATGACAGACGTGAGCCACTGCGTTCAGTCTACAGTGCCGTATCTCAGAAATCACTCACAGGAACAGACACTTACAGGTCATGTGTAGAGTTTCTTTTTTTGTTTTGTTTTGTTTTGTTTTGTTTTGTTCCGTTTTGTTTTGTTTTGCACGAGGAGGTGGCGGGATGGAGTTTCGCTCTTGCGTCCCAGGATGGAGTGAAATGGCAGAGGGGACTCAGGGAGTCAACCTATGGCAGAGATGGCACGTCATTCAGAGCGTAACGTCCACAGCGAAAGGTGGTAGGGCCGGCACTTTTAAAGGCTGAAATCCCGGCGGCTCAGGCCTGTCGTCCTCGCACTTTGGGAGGCCCAGGAGAACGGATCACTTGAGGTCAGGAGTTCGAGACCAGTGCGGCCAACATGGAGAAACCCCGTCTCTACTCAAAATACAAAAATTAGCCGGATGTGGTGGTGTGCGCCTGTAATCCCAGCCACTGAAGAAGAATCACTGGAATCCGGGAGGCAGAGGTTGCAGTGAGCCGAGGGAGTGCCACTGCACCCCCGCCTGGGTGACAGACTGAGAGAGACTCAGTCCCTCCCTACCAAAAAAGAAAGAAAGAAAGAAAGAAAGAAAGAAAGAAAGAAAGAAAGAAAGAAAGAAAAAAAAAAAAAAAAAAGAAAAAAGAAAAAAAAAACACAGGGACCGCCACCGGGCGCAGTGGCTCACACATGTAATCCCAGCACTTTGGGAGGCCGAGGTGGGCGGATCACCTGAGGTCAGGAGTTCAAGAGCAGCCTGGCCCACATGGTGAAACTCCGTCTCTACTAACATAGAAACATCTTCGGAGCATGATGGTGGGTGCCTGTAATCCCAGCTGCTCAGGAGGCTGAGACGGGAGAATCGCTTGAACCTGGGAGACGGTGGTTGCAGTGAGCCGAATCGCACCACCGCACTCCAGGCTGGGTGGCTGAGTGAGACTCTGTCTTAAAACAACAACAACAACAGCAGCAAAAAAAAAATAGCAAACGCACAAAAAAAGAACAGGCCAAAATACTCCATTGTCACTGAACGTTCCGCCACCAGACCGGAAACCCCCTGACTCAGGTCAAGGAGGTGGTGTTTCCTTCTCTCTGTCTCTGTCTCTGTCTCTCTCTCTCTCTCTCTCTCTCTCTCTCTCTCTCTCTCTCTCCCTCCCCCCCCCCAACTTTTATGTCTTGTTCAAGCAGACATGTGCAAGATTGTTACACAAGTAAACTTCTGACTGGGGGGTTCAGTGTGCAGATGATTTCATCACCCGGATAACTCAGCGCAGTACCCGACAGTTTTCGTGGTTTGGTTTTTTGTTTTGTTTTGTTTTGTTTTGTTTTTCCCTGAAGATGTCTCTCCTTCCACACCTCCTCCCTCAAGTAGGCTCCCGCCTCCCTGGTCCCCCTCGTTCTGCCCACGAGTTCTCATTATTTAGTTCCCAGTTATAGATGAGAACACGCGGTCTTTAGCTGATCGTTGCTTTCATCTTCGGCGGTGGCGGTGAAAGAGGCATGACACGAAATCGACCCTTAGGACGCTCCCCTCCGTCCACACCCCACACCCCCTCCCCACACACACCCTCATTCCTGCCCCCCCTCCTCAAACCCAAGACAGGAAGAAAGGCAGATATTAAAGTCAGAGGTCAGCCTCCAAGACGGTGGAGGCAAGGGATCTGAAAGGGTGAGCAAGCGATAGGGGTCGGGGGATGTCGTGGCCGAGCTAGCAAAAATAGGGGACCGACTTTCCAGCCCCAGCACACCCCCAATCCTCAACCGCAGCTAGCCTCTGGGTGGGGTTGCGCCTGTAAAAGCTTCTGAATGGAGAGAAGCCCAAGGCTATGGAAGGCATCAGCTCCAAGTCCGGGAAGGGAACAGGGCTTTGTGCATTGGAATGGGGCTTTAGAAGGCGGTGCTGCGGTTTCCAAAGCGACACGCCTCGCCTCGCCTCGCCTCGCCTCGCCCCGCCCCGCCTCGCCCAGAGCGAAACTCCGTCTCAAAAAAATAATAATAATTTTAAGATAATAATAATACTAAAAAATAAATAAATAAATAAATAAATAAATAAGAAATAAATAGTTAGTACAGCGGTCGTGGTCGTGAATCATTCCCCGGAGTCCAGGCGCAGTGGCTCACGCCCGTCACGCGAGCACTTTGGGACGCCGGGGCAGAAGGGTTGCAACAACATGATGAGACCCTGTCTGTGCAAAAACAGTTGAAAAGGAAGGCCGGGCGCGGCGGCTGACGCCTGCCGTCC
Source organism: Macaca mulatta (assembly GCF_049350105.2). NCBI lineage: Eukaryota > Metazoa > Chordata > Mammalia > Primates > Cercopithecidae > Macaca > Macaca mulatta. Next base: position 38,904,509 of record NC_133415.1, on the reverse strand, counting down.
CAGCACTTTGGGAGGCCGGGGAGGGAGAATCACCTGAGGTCGGGAGTTGGAGACCAGCCTGACCAACATGGAGAAGCCCCGTCTCTAGTAAAAATACAAAATCAACCAGACGTGGTGGTGCATACCTGCAACCCGAGCTACTACTCGGGAGGCAGACTCAGGAGAATCTCTTGAACCCGGGAGGCAGAAGTTGCGGTGAGCCGAGATCCGCGCCATTGCACTCCAGTCTGGGCAACAAGAGCGAAACTCTGTCTCGGGAAAAAGAAAAATAAAACAATAAAAATTGAAAATCATCTGGGCACAGTGGCGCATGCCCCGTGGTCCCAGGCACTACACTCTGGAGGCTGAGGTGGAAGGATCGCTTGAGTCCAGGAGCGTCCACACTGCAGTGAGTTTGGTTTTGATGGCACCACTGCCAGGGTGACAGAGTGAGACGCCGTCTGTAAATCAGTCAAGCAATCAATCAGATCACTGCAAGGAGCTCTCTATGTCTTACTTTCAATAGGTGTCTCTTCAGGCCAAGCAGGCATGGTGCCTCACGCCAGTAATCCCAGCACTTTGGGAGGCCGAGGTGGGATGAAAGAAGGAAGGAAGGAAGGAAGGAAGGAAGGAAGGAAGGAAGGAAGGAAGGAAGGAAGGACAGACAGAACAAAAAGTTTTACAACCCTTTTTTTCATAGTGTCAGGAATTTACAGATAATACAAGTAGTTTAGGTCAGGGGCCGATGTTATTAGTATTACTTTTTTTTTTTTTTTTTTAACTCCTACGGCCTGGTGGTGGTGCCAAGGTTGTCTGGCTATTTATCTGACTTTTGTTTGTTTCTAACGTTTTGCTTTCTCTCTTTCCTCCTGTCTTGTGAACTAGGCAAGGTGGGGGGAGGAGGGCAGCAGGAGCAGTAGAGGTCTCCTTCCTCATCCCCCACTTTGAGAATTTTCACTAATTAGTGGGCGGGTTCCCTTTCATTTTTACTTTTTGGGTCTTTTAGCGAGACAGAGTGATAGCGTTTTATGTAATACACTTGTGTGGAAGTTTTCTGACGAGCCATGGTAGCTACAAAACCTTTTATCATTGGAAGGAGCAAGTGTAATACACAGGGGCGCAGCAAGCAAGTAAGTTTCTTTTTTTTTTTTTTTTTTGAGACCGAGTCTCGCTCTGTCACCCAGGCTGGAGTGCTGTGGCCGGATCTCAGCTCACTGCAAGCTCCGCCTCCCGGGTTCACGCCATTCTCCTGCCTCAGCCTCCTGAGTAGCTGGGACTACAGGCGCCCGCCACCTCACCCGGCTAGTTTTTTTGTATTTTTTAGTAGAGACAGGGTTTCACCGTGTTAGCCAGGATGGTCTCGATCTCCTGACCTCGTGATCCGCCCGTCTCGGCCTCCCAAAGTGCTGGGATGACAGGCTTGAGCCACCGCGCCCGGCCAGCAAGTTTCTATTACAAGTAATACACTTACAGTGAGGGTTTTACATTTTCTACAGCTGGAAACTCTTTTCTAAATGAAGACCTAGGATCAAACCTGTGTTAAACCTGAACAGGCACATGTACTAACTTTGTCATGTCTTAAGCAGGTTAGTTTTTAACTGGGCCTTAAAACCTTTTTTTAGCAAGTAAAACAGTATTTTTTAATCAGAGAAGTTTTTACGAGCCCGACGCTTGAACTTGCGGCGTCTGTTTGGGGAAAGAGTTGGTTAAAGTCATGTTATCTTGAGGCATTAACCCTTCTGCTTCTCCAGGCCATTGGTCTCTTACGTTAGCCCTTCTATCAACATAACATGAAGAAACATCTAGGCTGCCAGCAATGTTTTCAGCCTACTGAGGAAATAGGTTTTTTTCTGTTTTTTTATTTTTATTTTTTAAATTTTTGGCTAAAGGAGGAGGTTCTGGTAACTTCTGGTTTATATGTTTAAAGAATGACTGAAAGACCTTGCGATCGTTGCTGGGCTGGACGGGTCTGGGTTTCCTAAGCAGTACGTGTACAGTGGGGACACCTTACATAGGTGTTTCTTCTAGCATGGTTATGGGTGGGGGGTGGGGTGGGGTGGTAACAACAACAAAGCAATGTATAGCATATTCATATCCAGCAAGGACGAAAGAGGTCCTCACCTGGGAAAAAGGTTGAATACAGCGACAGAACAATAGGAAAACAGTTAGTATTCTAGGAAAACTATCTGTCTTAAGATTTTTAACTACATTGACTTGCTTGATGAGTCCTCAAGCTTCGGCCGTGCATAGACTAGTCAGCTGCCGGTGTGTGACTAGAGCAGGGCTTGTGGTCCTCAGCAGCAGCTTGGAGCTTGGTCTCGTCTCAGGATCAGCCGGGCTGGATGATCTGCGCCCTGTTAGCCGGTCCACTTGTCCTGAGCTGTCGGTGTTAGCTGACTGTGGTGGATCCAAGACGCAACACCTGCAACTTTAACAGCAGTGGGAGTGGACAAGGTTACAGTATAGGGCTCATCCTATATGGGTTGTAGAAAAATTAGGTTTTACTTTAAACAGAGTCCCTAGATTTAAATGGGTGTCAGGCTTATAGGCATTATTTTTCTTTATTTAATTATGAACACTTCGTATGGCTATTTTGAAAGGCTGCATTTGCCTTTTAAAGGTTAATTTCTTTAGTTTCCGGAGGTCACCTTTTATTTGACCTACGATTTGCGGGTGGCCAACTGAACACAATCTTACAGGGCAGATACCTAGTTTGTTTGGTAGGGGTGCACCTGACTCGGAGGAGGACCGTAGGCAAAAACCTGATTTTATCTTAAGTGAATTTCCTGGCATATATCTATATATCTATCTATATCTATATCTATATCTGTATCTGTGTGTGTGTGTGTGTGTGTGTGTGTGTGTGTGTGTGTGTGTGTGTATATATATACATCTATCTATCTATCTATCTATCTATCTATCTATCTATATCTATATGGCAACCCTTTTTTTTTCGTTTTGTTTTTTGGTCGCCAGTAGCTGCTCGCTCGAGTGTCCAGTTCATGCGTTCCACCTTTTGTTGAACTTTGTGGCCGATAGGCTGCGTGTAACCTCTGTTGTATTGTTAACAGTCTTGTTAAATCTTGCACTATTCCAGCTACAGCTACAAATGCTGGCCTATTGTCTGACTTTAAAATCAGAGGTAGTCTTAAACCTGGGGATAATGTCTTTTAACAGTACTTTAGTCACTTCTTGTACTTTTTCTGTCCTGGTGGGGAAAACTGTAACTTACCCTGAAAAGGTGCAAACAAGCACTAGCCTCCAGCAGGGGGCAGTCCTGTAAAGTCTATAAGCAAGTTTTCACAAGGTATGGCTCTTTTTCCTGTTTCAGTTTCTTAGAGGAGGAGTTCCCCCCTCCCCCCATCCCCACCCCCACTCCGCCCCTTTGTCACTGTATCTAGTGGCTGAGCCTTCAGTGAGAAATTGGAATCCAGATACGGCAGAGTCTTGCTGTTTGTAACTTCTAATGTGACCATGGGCTCCTGGGAGCCTAATGAGAAGGTGCCTAGTCTGCCCTAGTCTTTACATTCTTCAGCTCCCGTCAGCCTGATCAGATGAGTGTCTGGTTCCTCCAAGGTGCAGCAGCCCTTGGCCGATGGCCTCTTTGTCTTGCGGCCTTGGCCATTTCCTGTATTGCCTTCTGAACATTTACCCTTCTAGAGTCTTTTTTTTTTTTTTCCATCTCGCACATTAATCTCTCTCTAGCCTTGTCCGGCTCTGGAATCCTTGCCTAACTTGACTTCGGTCATGTCTACATCCACGTCCGCGGCCTCTCACAATGCTGCTTCCCCCCCCCGCGTTCTCACGCTCCTACGGCCAGCTGGTGGGGCCCGAGAAACGGCACGGGCCCTGCCCCCGCCCACGCACTGCTGTCTGTCTCTCCTGTTTTCTTTTGATTCTCTATCTTTACACTTGCTTTTAGTCTTTCTTTTTCTTTTGCTCTTTTCCCTCTTTTCTAGAGTTTAACAGGCTCTTTTCTTTATACACTTGGAGGGTGAAACAGGCATACCGAGAGTCAGCGTAAATGTTTACAGTCTTACCCTCACCGAGTTCTAAGGCCCGGATTAAAGCAATGAGCCCAGCTTAACGACAGCGTCCAGGGTTACCACCGCATATTCTGCACATCTCTCCCCTCGTGGGTTGGTGAAGCTGTTCCCGTCCACGCATAGCTCCTAGTGTACTGATGCCCAAGGCTGGTCCCGGAGGTCAGATCTGCTAGAGTACACTGGAGTCCAACACCTCTACACAGTCATGCTCGACAGGGCTCTAGCTGTCGGGAGCAAGGCGGTGGGTTCAGGGTGTTCCCAGTTTAGTAGCTCAATGGTTGAAAAGGGCTGATAGATGAAAGTCTGTTGCCCACCCCCCTCCCCCCGGGATGTGGGCCTGGTCATTATAATAGACAGGTCCTCGTATCTCCCTGAGAGGCATTTACAGAGCTCGAGTAAGACCAGATCTGAGATGGCCCACTTGACTATCTCGACTTCTTTCCTTGGCCTCTGGAGGCTCCGATCCTTCCCTTCGAGGTGAGAC
>NC_133415.1:38872500-38880000 GCF_049350105.2 Macaca mulatta | reverse complement strand
CGGGTTCCGCACCCCAGTGCCTCCCAACGCACCGCCCGCAGGCGGGGATGGGAGACGGGGGAAACCCCGCGGGCGGGACGAGAAGAACGGGTCTCATTCACCACGAATGCCCGCCCCTCGCCCGTCGCGGCTCGGTCCCGGCCCGGGAGAGCGTGACATCACCACATCGATCAGGGAAAGCATCCCCGGAGCAGGGTCGGCCAGCCAGCCACAGCCTCCCCAGAGGCCAGCGAGCAGATCAGCCTGGCCATCCCCAGCTCCAGGACAGGGGCGGCAGACAACCCGGCAGAGACGAGGAATGCCTGACACGCACGGCACGGAGCCAGCGGGAGTGGGGTTGTCTCGGCCGCCCCAGGTGCCCGCAGCGGGGAGCGCACGGTGGCAGGGTAAGCCCGCGCCACCTTCCCCGCCGCCCCCAGGTGGGTCAGAGACCCGGACCCAAGGCGGCACCGGGAGCTGGGACGCTCGGATGCATGAGAGACCGGGCACACGGGCCCCAGCAGGCGGCTCAAGCACGAGCAGGGCCGGCTAGCCGGGTCACCGGGAGGCCGAAGACCCGCGACGCATCCAAGAGACCCAACCTCTCCAGCGACAGGTCGCCAGAGGACAGCGTGTCAGCAATAACCCGGTGGCCCAAAATGCCGGCTCGGAGTGAAACATATACCTCCCCAGGAGACAGGAGGTCGAGTCACCGACCACGCCGCCGGCCCAGGGAACCCGCGACACGGGCATCTGTCCCCAAAATCGCCACCATCGCAGCCAGACACGGAGCACCCAGGGCCCTCTGGTCGACCCCAGGACACACGCCGGAGCAGCGCCGGGCCAGGGACGTCCTCCCGGCCACCCGTGCCACGCAGGGGCCGGCCCGAGTCTCCAGAGCGAGACTCGGAAGCGTTTCCGGCCGTCCCCTCGTACGACCGGGACACACGAGGGACCGAAGGCCGGCCAGGTGTGACCTCTCGGGCCGCACGCGCGCTCAGGGAGCGCTCTCCGACTCCCCACGGGGACTTGCAAACAACAGGTCACGGCAGAGGGACCGCTCCCCGGCACCCGGGGGACGAGGCAGGACGGTCCCCGGCTCCCCACGGGGACTTGCAGAAAAAATTCGGCCGCTGCCTCAGACGGCCAGGATGCGCGCGGGCCCGCGACCGGGCCGGGAAGGGTGTCCCCAGCCTCCCACCCCAAGCCCGGTGGGTCCCCGCGGGTCGCGGGTCAGGCCTCGGGAGCCGCGGCGTGCTGGTCGACCAACCCCGGCAGCCCCACACCCGGCTCTGGCCCGAAAGCGCAGCGACAACCTCTCCCCACATAAGCCTGCACGCCTGAGCTCTGACTCACAAGTGACGCGCCAGAGCTCTGGCGCGACCGGGACAGCCCGGCTGACGACCGCGGTCTTTCCGGAGCTCTGCCTAGCTCACAGCGGGGACGGTCCCCTCCCTCGGCAGCTGCCACCGCAGCTCCGGAAGCCAAGGGAACGATATAAAAGCGGCCGCCAGATGGAGTCCGACAACCGTCGCGAACGTCACCAAGACAGATCCGGATGGCAGGCCGGCCCGCGGACCGCAAAACCGAAACCGTGAGTCGAGAGACGCTATCCCGAGGCCGAAAACGCAGCCCCTGTACCCCAACCCCACAGAAACGGTCCCCAAACCCTGTCTCTGCATGGACCGCGACACAGTCAGAAGACAACCCACGGCGTGTGGATGTTCGGAGAGGCATCTCGGTGGGAGAAACAACAAGCAAGGACTCGGTCGCGGGTCGTTGAGGACACAGGGAGACACAGAATGCGTAGGCTCTTCCTGAATCCAGACAGAGAAGGAGGGAGGGAGGGAGGGAGGGAGGGAGGGAGGGAGGGAGGAAAGGCAGGCAGGCAGGCAGGCAGGCAAACATAAAGAAGGAAACAGAGAAAGAAAGAAAGGAAGGAAAACCTAAAGGAGAGAAAGAAAGAAAAGAGAAGAAAAGAGAAGACAAATATTAATATAAGTATTTCCATTTGTATATAGGTATAACATATAAAACTACATTAAAATAGAAAAAAATTTATATGCATACACATGAATGAACAGATAAAAATGAATAAACAAAAAATAAGATAACATAACATAAGCAAATAGGCCAGGCGCGGTGGCTGACGCCTGTGATCCCAGCACTTTCAGAGGCTGGGGGAGAGAGAGAGAAAAAAAATGAAAGAAAGAAAGAAAGAAAGAAAGAAAGAAAGAAAGAAAGAAAGAAAGAAAGAAAGAAAGAGAGAGAGAGAGAGAGAGAGAGAAAGAAAGAAAGAAAGAAAGAAAGAAAGGAAGAAAGAAAGAAAGAGAGAGAGAAAGAAAGACAGAAAGAAAGAAAGAAGAAAGAGAGAGAGAGAGGGAGAAAGACAGCGAGAAAGAAAGACGAGAGAAGAAAGAAAAAAAAAGAAAGAGGAAAGACAGGAAGAAAGACAAAGCAAGAAAGCAAGAAAACAAGACAGCAAGAAAGCACGACAGAAAGAGAGAAAGAGACAGAAAGAAAAAGCAAGAAAGCAGCAGAGAGAGAGAGAGAGAGAGAGAGAGAGAGAGAGAGAGAGGCGCGAGGCGAGGCGAGGCGAGGCGAGGCGAATCTACCTGCTTTCACTACATGTGGGGAGAATCAGGAAAGCCCCCACTAACAACAAGGCCTGAAGTGGAGCTGCCATCTGTGAAATCCGAGCAGAAGAGTCCACACGGGTTAAAGACACGAAGAAAGACAGGGAAACAACTGCTCAAAGAGAAGAACAATCTGGCCCAGCCAGGGTCTGTCTCCTGAAGTTGTGTGGGCAACGAGGGAGTGGGACGGAGGGAGGGAGTGGGACGGAGGGAGGGAGGGCCTCCGAGGCTCGTGTCAAACAATAAATGATAATAAAATAAAAGGAAGTTAAAAAAAAAAATTGCGCATCATTCGTAGCATCACTGACGCCTCGAAAGGCGAGAGGCATGTGTTTATGTCACTGTGGGACTGTTTTCTTTTTTCTTTTCTCTTTTTCTTCCCTCTCTTCCCGGAAACTCACTTTTTAATTATTTCATTTTCCTTTTCTTTTTTTTTTTTTAATTTTTAATTTTACTTTCATTTTTACTTTTATTTTTAATTGCTTGAGAGGTTGTCTCCCTCTCTCGCCCAGGCTGGTGTACAGTGGCGCGATCTCGGCTCACTGCAACCTCCGCCTCCCAGGTTCAAGTGATTCTCCTGCCTCAGCTCGGCCTCCCGAGTAGCTGAGATTACAGAGGCGCACGACCATGCCCGGCTAATTTTTGGTATTTTGACTAGAGACGGACGGGGTTTCACCATACTGGCCCTGCTCGTCTGACCACCTCGTGATCCAGCGATCCACCACCCTCGGCGTCCCAAAGTGCTGGGATGACAGGCTTGAGCCACCGCGCCGGGCCTAGTTATTCCTTTTATTTTATTTCTAATTTTTAATTGTACGTATGCACGTATGCATGTATGTATGTATGTATGTATGTATGTATGTATGCATGCATGCATGTATCTATCCTTTTCTTTTTTTTTGAGACGGACAGAGAGAGACAGTGAGAAACAGAGAGAGAGAGAGAGAGACAGACAGACAGACAGAGAGAGAGAGAGAGAAACAGACGGGGGGGGAGAGAGAGAGAGAGAGAGAGAGAGAGAGAGAGAGAGACCAACAGACAGAAGGACAGGCAGAGAAAGAGAGTAAGACAGAAGACAGACACAGGGAGAGAGACAAGCGGGGGGGGGGGGAGAGAGAGAGAGAGAGAGAGAGAGAGAGAGAGCTCCCAGACATCACGAAGCCGTTTCAATGACATATTCTCTCTGGTCTTTGTCTGGGGATATTCAGTTTTTCAACGTAGGCCTCAAGGGCTCCCAGATGTCCCTTTCGAATCTCTACAAAGAGAGTGTCTCCAACCTGCCTAATCAAAACAAAGGTGTAACCCTTTAGGATGAGTCCACACATCGCAAAGCAGTTTCTCAAATACATTCTTTCTAATTTTCATCTGGGAATATTAGGTGATTCACCATAGGCCTAAAGGGACTCCCAAAAATCCATTCAGAGAGACTGCCCAAAAAAAGTGTTTCTAACCTGATGAATCCAAAGAATGGTGTATCGCTAAGAGATCAATCTACGCATCACAAATCAATGTGACAGATAGCCTCTCTCTGGTTTTAATCTGTGGATAGTCTGCTTTCCAACGTAGGCCTCAATGGGTTTCCAAATGTCCCCTCACAGATTCTACGGAAAGCGTGTTTCCAACCTCCTGGTTCAAAAGAATTATCCGTTCGAGGTGAATCCACACGTCAAAAAGCAGTTTCACCAGCAGCAGTTTTTCTCCTTTTCCTCTGGGGATGTTCACTTTCACCAGGAGCCACAAAGGGCTCCCAAATGTCCCTTCGAAGATTCTGCAAAGAACTGCTTCCAATCGGCCGCGTGCAGCGGCTCACGCCTGTCATCCCAGCATTTTGGGAGGCAGAGGCGGGTGGATCACCTGAGGTCAGGAGTTCGAGACCAGCCTGGCCAAAACGGTGAAACCCCATCTCTACCAAGAACACAAAAAATTTGCCGGGCTTGGTAGCGGGTGCCTGTGATCCCAACTACTTGGGAGGCTGAGGCAGGAGAATCCCTTCAACTGGAAGGCAGAGGTTGCAGTGAGCCGAGATGGTGTCACTGCACTCCAGCCTGGGGGACAGAGTGAGAGTCTGTCTTAAAAAAAATAAAAACATTAAGAAAAAAATACTACTACTACAACAACAACAACAACAACAACAACAACAACAACAACAACAAAATGCTTCCAATCTGCTGAATCAACAGAAAGGTTTAACTCAGTAAGAGGAATCTACACATCGCTAAAAAGCAGTTTTACAGATAGCTTCTTGTTAGTTTTTATCTACAGTTTCCTGGTTTTCACCCTAGGCCTCGAATAGCTCCCAAATGTCCTTTTGCAGATTCTACAAAAGGGCCGCTTCCAACCTGGTATATCAAAAGAAAGGTTTCACTCTGTGAGATGAATCCACACACGACAAAGCAGTTTCAGAGACAGCTTCTTTCTAGTTTTTATTTGGGGATATTCGGTTTTTCACACTAGGCCTCAGTGGGCTCCCAAAGGTATACTCGCGGATTCTACAGAAAGAGTGCTTCAAACCTCCTCAATCAAAAATTAGTTGTAATTCGGTGCCATGAATCCACACATCACAAAGCGGTATCATAGAGAGCTTCTTTCTATTTCTCTGGTGGGGATACTCGGTTTTTCACAACAGGCCCCAGTGGGCTCCCAAATGTCCATTCTGCTTCCAAACTGCTGAATCCAAAGGCAGTTTTAACTCGGTATGATGAATCCACACGTCACAAAGCTGTTTCATGAAGACCTTCTCTCTCGTTTTTATCTGAAAACATAAGATTTTTTCACCATACGACACAAGGGTCTCCGAAATGTACACAGACAGATTCAACAAAAAAACCCTTCCAACCTGCTGAGTAAAAAGAAAGGTTTAACTCTGCGAGACGAATACACACACGACAAAGCAGCTTCACAGAGAATGGTGTTTTTTGTTTGTTTGTTTGCTTGCTTGCTTGCTTGCTTGCTTGCTTTTTGGTTTGTTTTCTTGGTTTTTTTTTTTTTTTTTTTTTTTTTTTTGGAGACGCACTTTCGCTCTTGTTGCTCAGACTGGAGCGCAATGGCGCCATCTCGCCTCACTGCGACCTCCGCCTCCCAGGTTCAAGCAATTCTCCTGCCTCCGTTTCCCTTCCCGAGTAGCTGGGATTACAGGCATGTGCCACCACGCCCGGCTAATTTTGTATTTTCAGTAGAGACGGGGTTTCTCCATGTGGGTCAGTCTGGTCTCGAACTGCCGACCTCAGGTGATCTGCCAGCCTCGGCCTCCCAAAGTGCTGGGATGACAGGCGTGAGCCACCGCGCCCGTACAATTGTATTGTATCGTATTGTATTGTATTTACATTGATTGATTGATTGATTGATGCTGCCTGATCAAAGGTCACTCAGGCCCAGTCGTCAAAGTGGCGATTTCCTAGGCAACAAGGAAGGGGGGAGCTTGGAGGTGGGGGCGGGGGCGGTGGAGAAGACACAGTTGCCCCAGGCTGTGCGCAGGCGGCCTGAGCTTCCTTCCTCTGTTGAGGCCTCCATTTTCAGAGTAACAGTGGCCGCTAGGTGATGCCCGACGTCTGCCAATGAGACTGTCAGCCCGGAATGAATTGGGATCGCCTGGAGGGGGAGGCGGGAGGGGGAAGGATGGAGGCCCCCACAGCACAGTGGGTCACCGCGCCCTTCCAGGCGATCCCCACAACTAATCGACCAGGGCCCCTGGGGGCACACAGCCTAAGACCCCAGCCATCGGATCATCTGGAACTTCTGTCCGAAGACGAGAGACGAGAGACCGACTGGAAATTCTCTCGGTCAAGGTCCAAACGTAAAAGAATCACTGACACAGACACCAGGACTAACTAAGACAATTTGTAAAAGTTTCCGTGTTTTGGGTGAATCCGCGTATTTCTGGATCACAAAATTACTGATTTTGAACATTGCGGTTTTTCCACTCCTTACGTGTACGGTCCTGTGATAGACAGACCAGGGGACTCCTCAGCTCAGAGTCCATGAGGCCAGAAGCTGACATCCTAAATTTCTATGTAGAATGAATTTCAGCAAGCCAGCCAAACACTCTGCCGTAAAACTGTCCGGAAGACAAGCGGTGGTGTTTCGGGGGCGGATTTGGGGGGGGGGGGGGAGCCGGGTGCGGTACGCTCACGCCTGTCATCCCCGCACTTTGGGAGGCCGAGGGCAGGCGGATCCCTCGAGATGGTGGCCATTGCACTCCAGCGTGGGCAACAAGAGCGAAAACTCCGTCCAAAACAAGAACAACAACAGAAACGTGAAGTGCCGTCTGCTGTTCTTTTTGCTTCCCACCCCGAGAAGAACAGAATACAGCTGTTGTCTCCCTGCCCGCCTGCCTGCCTGCCTGCCTGCCTGCCTGCCTGTCTGCGTGCCTGTCTGTCTGTCTGTCTGTCTGTCTGTCTGTCTGTGACAGGGTCTCGCTCTGTCTTTCGCCCAGACTGGAGTGCAGTGACACCATTGTGGCTCACTGCAGCCTCAACTTCCCCGGGGTTAGGGGATTCTTCTAAGGGATCCTACGGCCTCGGCCTCCCAAAGTGTTGGGGTTACAGGCGTGAGCCATCAGCACCCGGCCTGAGTTCATACATCTGGTCTCACTACGCCTTAACCACACGCCCGTGAAGCACTCAAGTCAAGAGAGAGTCGGCAAGAGACTTTCAGCATTCTCTCCCAAAACCAGTGAGGTGGATGGCGGCCCTGTGTTTCCCAAGCTCCTGTGGTTTTAAGTGGCCACGCGTAGAGGATAGATAGATTTAAAATGTTTCCAGAGAGGCGCAAGCCACAGTCATTCAGGACATCCGAGCGCGAGATGGGGTTTCTGACAGCGACTTAAGGGCCAGGGAGGGCCAGAGTCTGCCGAGGCCCTCGTTCCAGTGGTGGGGCCGATGGAACC
>NC_133415.1:38857500-38867500 GCF_049350105.2 Macaca mulatta | reverse complement strand
AAGTCCACCCTGTCGTGAATCAGTCATGAATCTAGTCAGTACGGTGAATCGCGGAGCAGCCACATCCCACCACGAAGATCGGAGTCCGCACACTACACATCGCCCCACGCGGTGTCTCCCCACAAGAACATCACCGCCGTCCTAGCCGAGTAGTGATACAGTGCCATTTCTTTCATTTTCTCTTTCTCGCTTGCTATTTATTTATTTATTTATTTATTTATTTTTGAGACAGAGTCTCACTCACTCTACAGCCCAAGCTGTAGCGCTGTGGCACGATCTCGGCTCACGGCAACCCCCGCCTCCCAGGTTCAAGCGATTCTCCCGCCTCCGACTCCCGAGTAGCTGGGATCACAGGGGTCTGCCCCACCGCACCCGACTCAGTTTTGTAGTTTTAGTAGAGACGGGGTTTCACCACGTGGGCCAGGCTGGTCTTGAACTCCTGACCTCCTGATCCGCCCGCCTCGGCTTCCCAAAGTGCTGGGGTGACAGACGTGAGCCACCGCGTTCAGCCCCTACGGTGCCATTGCTTGGAAATCACTCGTGGGAACACACACTTATGGGTCACGTGTGAAGAATTTTCCTTTGTCTATTTTTTTTCCCCTTTTTTTCGTGTGTGTGTGTGTGTGTGTGTGTGTGTGTGTGTGTGTGTGTGTGCGTGCGTGTGCGCGCGCGGTGGGACGGAGTTTCGCTCTTGCTGCCCAGGCTGGAGTGCAATGGCGCGATCTCGGCTCACTGCAACCTCCGCTTGCCAGGTTCCAGCGATTCTCCTGCGTCTGCCTCCCGAGTAGCTGGGATTACAGGCCTGCGCCCCCATGCCCGGCTAATTTTGTATTTTTAGTAGAGACGGGGTTTCTTCATGTGGGTCAGGCTGGCCTCGAACTCCCGACCTCAGGTGATCCACCCGCCTCGGCCTTCCAAAATGCTGGGATGACGGGCATGAGCCACCGTGCCCGGCCTTAGCCGTTTATTTTAAAGTCGAGGAGCTTATCAGGGAAATACGAGAAGTTTGGACATCACAGGTGACAGAGAGAAAGGTCTGCAAATGGCCCTTCCATCCAAGTGGGGACCCGGCCTCGATCTCCCGAAATCATGCACCCAGTGGGGAAGCCCGGCAAGGCCCGTCTGTGTAGATTCCTCTCGGCCTCTCTAAGCACGCACTTCTCACTTTGGTGGAAGGGGCAGGGCCCTCTCTGGGACGGGGGAATCTGACAGACAAAGAGACAGACGTAGAAAAAGAGAGATCGACAGACAGAGACAGAGAGAAACGGACAGAAAGAGCGAGAGAGCGAGAGAGCGAGAGCGAGAGCGAGAGAGAGAGAGAAACAGACTAGACAGGGAGGGGGAGAGAGGGAGAGAGACAGACAGAGACAGACAGACAGGCAAAAAAGAGAGTAAGACAGAAGACAGACACAGTGAGTGAGAGACACAGGTAGAGAGAGAGAGAGAGAGAGAGAGAGAGAGAGAGAGACAGAGAGACAGAGAGAAAGAGAGGGACAGGCAGACAGATAAAGAGAGTGACAGAGAAAGACATAGACGGACAGTGAGAGACAGAGAGAAAGAGACAGAGAGAGAGAGAGAGAGAGAGAGAGAGAGAGAGAGAGAGAGGCAGACAGACAGACAGGCAAAGAAAGAGAGTAAGACAGAAGACAGACACAGTGAGAGAGACAGGAAAGACAGAAACGGACAGAGAGAGACAGAGAGGAACAGACAGAAAGAGAGAGGGTCCTAGCCCAATAGCGATACAGTGCCATTTCTTTCATTTCCTCTTTCTTTCCTTCTTTCTTTCTTTCTTTCTTTCTTTCTTTCTTTCTTTCTTTCTTCTTTTTTTATTTTTTTATTTTTTTGAGACGGAGTCTTGCTCTGTCACCCAGGCTGGAGTGCAGTGGCGCGATCGCAGCTCCCTGCAACCTCCGCCTCCCGGGTTCACACCATTCTCCGGCCTCAACCTCCCGAGTAGCTGGGACTACAGGCGCCGGCCACTACACCCAGATAATTCGTTTGTTTTTTTTGGAGAGACGGGGTTTCACCATGTTAGCCAGGATGGTCTCGATCTCCTGACCTGGCGATCCGCCCGCCTCAGCCTCCCAAAGTACTAGGATGACAGACGTGAGCCACTGCGTTCAGTCTACAGTGCCGTATCTCAGAAATCACTCACAGGAACAGACACTTACAGGTCATGTGTAGAGTTTCTTTTTTTGTTTTGTTTTGTTTTGTTTTGTTTTGTTCCGTTTTGTTTTGTTTTGCACGAGGAGGTGGCGGGATGGAGTTTCGCTCTTGCGTCCCAGGATGGAGTGAAATGGCAGAGGGGACTCAGGGAGTCAACCTATGGCAGAGATGGCACGTCATTCAGAGCGTAACGTCCACAGCGAAAGGTGGTAGGGCCGGCACTTTTAAAGGCTGAAATCCCGGCGGCTCAGGCCTGTCGTCCTCGCACTTTGGGAGGCCCAGGAGAACGGATCACTTGAGGTCAGGAGTTCGAGACCAGTGCGGCCAACATGGAGAAACCCCGTCTCTACTCAAAATACAAAAATTAGCCGGATGTGGTGGTGTGCGCCTGTAATCCCAGCCACTGAAGAAGAATCACTGGAATCCGGGAGGCAGAGGTTGCAGTGAGCCGAGGGAGTGCCACTGCACCCCCGCCTGGGTGACAGACTGAGAGAGACTCAGTCCCTCCCTACCAAAAAAGAAAGAAAGAAAGAAAGAAAGAAAGAAAGAAAGAAAGAAAGAAAGAAAGAAAAAAAAAAAAAAAAAAGAAAAAAGAAAAAAAAAACACAGGGACCGCCACCGGGCGCAGTGGCTCACACATGTAATCCCAGCACTTTGGGAGGCCGAGGTGGGCGGATCACCTGAGGTCAGGAGTTCAAGAGCAGCCTGGCCCACATGGTGAAACTCCGTCTCTACTAACATAGAAACATCTTCGGAGCATGATGGTGGGTGCCTGTAATCCCAGCTGCTCAGGAGGCTGAGACGGGAGAATCGCTTGAACCTGGGAGACGGTGGTTGCAGTGAGCCGAATCGCACCACCGCACTCCAGGCTGGGTGGCTGAGTGAGACTCTGTCTTAAAACAACAACAACAACAGCAGCAAAAAAAAAATAGCAAACGCACAAAAAAAGAACAGGCCAAAATACTCCATTGTCACTGAACGTTCCGCCACCAGACCGGAAACCCCCTGACTCAGGTCAAGGAGGTGGTGTTTCCTTCTCTCTGTCTCTGTCTCTGTCTCTCTCTCTCTCTCTCTCTCTCTCTCTCTCTCTCTCTCTCTCCCTCCCCCCCCCCAACTTTTATGTCTTGTTCAAGCAGACATGTGCAAGATTGTTACACAAGTAAACTTCTGACTGGGGGGTTCAGTGTGCAGATGATTTCATCACCCGGATAACTCAGCGCAGTACCCGACAGTTTTCGTGGTTTGGTTTTTTGTTTTGTTTTGTTTTGTTTTGTTTTTCCCTGAAGATGTCTCTCCTTCCACACCTCCTCCCTCAAGTAGGCTCCCGCCTCCCTGGTCCCCCTCGTTCTGCCCACGAGTTCTCATTATTTAGTTCCCAGTTATAGATGAGAACACGCGGTCTTTAGCTGATCGTTGCTTTCATCTTCGGCGGTGGCGGTGAAAGAGGCATGACACGAAATCGACCCTTAGGACGCTCCCCTCCGTCCACACCCCACACCCCCTCCCCACACACACCCTCATTCCTGCCCCCCCTCCTCAAACCCAAGACAGGAAGAAAGGCAGATATTAAAGTCAGAGGTCAGCCTCCAAGACGGTGGAGGCAAGGGATCTGAAAGGGTGAGCAAGCGATAGGGGTCGGGGGATGTCGTGGCCGAGCTAGCAAAAATAGGGGACCGACTTTCCAGCCCCAGCACACCCCCAATCCTCAACCGCAGCTAGCCTCTGGGTGGGGTTGCGCCTGTAAAAGCTTCTGAATGGAGAGAAGCCCAAGGCTATGGAAGGCATCAGCTCCAAGTCCGGGAAGGGAACAGGGCTTTGTGCATTGGAATGGGGCTTTAGAAGGCGGTGCTGCGGTTTCCAAAGCGACACGCCTCGCCTCGCCTCGCCTCGCCTCGCCCCGCCCCGCCTCGCCCAGAGCGAAACTCCGTCTCAAAAAAATAATAATAATTTTAAGATAATAATAATACTAAAAAATAAATAAATAAATAAATAAATAAATAAGAAATAAATAGTTAGTACAGCGGTCGTGGTCGTGAATCATTCCCCGGAGTCCAGGCGCAGTGGCTCACGCCCGTCACGCGAGCACTTTGGGACGCCGGGGCAGAAGGGTTGCAACAACATGATGAGACCCTGTCTGTGCAAAAACAGTTGAAAAGGAAGGCCGGGCGCGGCGGCTGACGCCTGCCGTCCCAGCACTTTGGGAGGCCGGGGAGGGAGAATCACCTGAGGTCGGGAGTTGGAGACCAGCCTGACCAACATGGAGAAGCCCCGTCTCTAGTAAAAATACAAAATCAACCAGACGTGGTGGTGCATACCTGCAACCCGAGCTACTACTCGGGAGGCAGACTCAGGAGAATCTCTTGAACCCGGGAGGCAGAAGTTGCGGTGAGCCGAGATCCGCGCCATTGCACTCCAGTCTGGGCAACAAGAGCGAAACTCTGTCTCGGGAAAAAGAAAAATAAAACAATAAAAATTGAAAATCATCTGGGCACAGTGGCGCATGCCCCGTGGTCCCAGGCACTACACTCTGGAGGCTGAGGTGGAAGGATCGCTTGAGTCCAGGAGCGTCCACACTGCAGTGAGTTTGGTTTTGATGGCACCACTGCCAGGGTGACAGAGTGAGACGCCGTCTGTAAATCAGTCAAGCAATCAATCAGATCACTGCAAGGAGCTCTCTATGTCTTACTTTCAATAGGTGTCTCTTCAGGCCAAGCAGGCATGGTGCCTCACGCCAGTAATCCCAGCACTTTGGGAGGCCGAGGTGGGATGAAAGAAGGAAGGAAGGAAGGAAGGAAGGAAGGAAGGAAGGAAGGAAGGAAGGAAGGAAGGACAGACAGAACAAAAAGTTTTACAACCCTTTTTTTCATAGTGTCAGGAATTTACAGATAATACAAGTAGTTTAGGTCAGGGGCCGATGTTATTAGTATTACTTTTTTTTTTTTTTTTTTAACTCCTACGGCCTGGTGGTGGTGCCAAGGTTGTCTGGCTATTTATCTGACTTTTGTTTGTTTCTAACGTTTTGCTTTCTCTCTTTCCTCCTGTCTTGTGAACTAGGCAAGGTGGGGGGAGGAGGGCAGCAGGAGCAGTAGAGGTCTCCTTCCTCATCCCCCACTTTGAGAATTTTCACTAATTAGTGGGCGGGTTCCCTTTCATTTTTACTTTTTGGGTCTTTTAGCGAGACAGAGTGATAGCGTTTTATGTAATACACTTGTGTGGAAGTTTTCTGACGAGCCATGGTAGCTACAAAACCTTTTATCATTGGAAGGAGCAAGTGTAATACACAGGGGCGCAGCAAGCAAGTAAGTTTCTTTTTTTTTTTTTTTTTTGAGACCGAGTCTCGCTCTGTCACCCAGGCTGGAGTGCTGTGGCCGGATCTCAGCTCACTGCAAGCTCCGCCTCCCGGGTTCACGCCATTCTCCTGCCTCAGCCTCCTGAGTAGCTGGGACTACAGGCGCCCGCCACCTCACCCGGCTAGTTTTTTTGTATTTTTTAGTAGAGACAGGGTTTCACCGTGTTAGCCAGGATGGTCTCGATCTCCTGACCTCGTGATCCGCCCGTCTCGGCCTCCCAAAGTGCTGGGATGACAGGCTTGAGCCACCGCGCCCGGCCAGCAAGTTTCTATTACAAGTAATACACTTACAGTGAGGGTTTTACATTTTCTACAGCTGGAAACTCTTTTCTAAATGAAGACCTAGGATCAAACCTGTGTTAAACCTGAACAGGCACATGTACTAACTTTGTCATGTCTTAAGCAGGTTAGTTTTTAACTGGGCCTTAAAACCTTTTTTTAGCAAGTAAAACAGTATTTTTTAATCAGAGAAGTTTTTACGAGCCCGACGCTTGAACTTGCGGCGTCTGTTTGGGGAAAGAGTTGGTTAAAGTCATGTTATCTTGAGGCATTAACCCTTCTGCTTCTCCAGGCCATTGGTCTCTTACGTTAGCCCTTCTATCAACATAACATGAAGAAACATCTAGGCTGCCAGCAATGTTTTCAGCCTACTGAGGAAATAGGTTTTTTTCTGTTTTTTTATTTTTATTTTTTAAATTTTTGGCTAAAGGAGGAGGTTCTGGTAACTTCTGGTTTATATGTTTAAAGAATGACTGAAAGACCTTGCGATCGTTGCTGGGCTGGACGGGTCTGGGTTTCCTAAGCAGTACGTGTACAGTGGGGACACCTTACATAGGTGTTTCTTCTAGCATGGTTATGGGTGGGGGGTGGGGTGGGGTGGTAACAACAACAAAGCAATGTATAGCATATTCATATCCAGCAAGGACGAAAGAGGTCCTCACCTGGGAAAAAGGTTGAATACAGCGACAGAACAATAGGAAAACAGTTAGTATTCTAGGAAAACTATCTGTCTTAAGATTTTTAACTACATTGACTTGCTTGATGAGTCCTCAAGCTTCGGCCGTGCATAGACTAGTCAGCTGCCGGTGTGTGACTAGAGCAGGGCTTGTGGTCCTCAGCAGCAGCTTGGAGCTTGGTCTCGTCTCAGGATCAGCCGGGCTGGATGATCTGCGCCCTGTTAGCCGGTCCACTTGTCCTGAGCTGTCGGTGTTAGCTGACTGTGGTGGATCCAAGACGCAACACCTGCAACTTTAACAGCAGTGGGAGTGGACAAGGTTACAGTATAGGGCTCATCCTATATGGGTTGTAGAAAAATTAGGTTTTACTTTAAACAGAGTCCCTAGATTTAAATGGGTGTCAGGCTTATAGGCATTATTTTTCTTTATTTAATTATGAACACTTCGTATGGCTATTTTGAAAGGCTGCATTTGCCTTTTAAAGGTTAATTTCTTTAGTTTCCGGAGGTCACCTTTTATTTGACCTACGATTTGCGGGTGGCCAACTGAACACAATCTTACAGGGCAGATACCTAGTTTGTTTGGTAGGGGTGCACCTGACTCGGAGGAGGACCGTAGGCAAAAACCTGATTTTATCTTAAGTGAATTTCCTGGCATATATCTATATATCTATCTATATCTATATCTATATCTGTATCTGTGTGTGTGTGTGTGTGTGTGTGTGTGTGTGTGTGTGTGTGTGTGTATATATATACATCTATCTATCTATCTATCTATCTATCTATCTATCTATATCTATATGGCAACCCTTTTTTTTTCGTTTTGTTTTTTGGTCGCCAGTAGCTGCTCGCTCGAGTGTCCAGTTCATGCGTTCCACCTTTTGTTGAACTTTGTGGCCGATAGGCTGCGTGTAACCTCTGTTGTATTGTTAACAGTCTTGTTAAATCTTGCACTATTCCAGCTACAGCTACAAATGCTGGCCTATTGTCTGACTTTAAAATCAGAGGTAGTCTTAAACCTGGGGATAATGTCTTTTAACAGTACTTTAGTCACTTCTTGTACTTTTTCTGTCCTGGTGGGGAAAACTGTAACTTACCCTGAAAAGGTGCAAACAAGCACTAGCCTCCAGCAGGGGGCAGTCCTGTAAAGTCTATAAGCAAGTTTTCACAAGGTATGGCTCTTTTTCCTGTTTCAGTTTCTTAGAGGAGGAGTTCCCCCCTCCCCCCATCCCCACCCCCACTCCGCCCCTTTGTCACTGTATCTAGTGGCTGAGCCTTCAGTGAGAAATTGGAATCCAGATACGGCAGAGTCTTGCTGTTTGTAACTTCTAATGTGACCATGGGCTCCTGGGAGCCTAATGAGAAGGTGCCTAGTCTGCCCTAGTCTTTACATTCTTCAGCTCCCGTCAGCCTGATCAGATGAGTGTCTGGTTCCTCCAAGGTGCAGCAGCCCTTGGCCGATGGCCTC
The DNA here is from genome assembly GCF_049350105.2 of Macaca mulatta. NCBI lineage: Eukaryota > Metazoa > Chordata > Mammalia > Primates > Cercopithecidae > Macaca > Macaca mulatta. Next base: position 38,859,562 of record NC_133415.1, on the reverse strand, counting down.
TTTGTCTTGCGGCCTTGGCCATTTCCTGTATTGCCTTCTGAACATTTACCCTTCTAGAGTCTTTTTTTTTTTTTTCCATCTCGCACATTAATCTCTCTCTAGCCTTGTCCGGCTCTGGAATCCTTGCCTAACTTGACTTCGGTCATGTCTACATCCACGTCCGCGGCCTCTCACAATGCTGCTTCCCCCCCCCGCGTTCTCACGCTCCTACGGCCAGCTGGTGGGGCCCGAGAAACGGCACGGGCCCTGCCCCCGCCCACGCACTGCTGTCTGTCTCTCCTGTTTTCTTTTGATTCTCTATCTTTACACTTGCTTTTAGTCTTTCTTTTTCTTTTGCTCTTTTCCCTCTTTTCTAGAGTTTAACAGGCTCTTTTCTTTATACACTTGGAGGGTGAAACAGGCATACCGAGAGTCAGCGTAAATGTTTACAGTCTTACCCTCACCGAGTTCTAAGGCCCGGATTAAAGCAATGAGCCCAGCTTAACGACAGCGTCCAGGGTTACCACCGCATATTCTGCACATCTCTCCCCTCGTGGGTTGGTGAAGCTGTTCCCGTCCACGCATAGCTCCTAGTGTACTGATGCCCAAGGCTGGTCCCGGAGGTCAGATCTGCTAGAGTACACTGGAGTCCAACACCTCTACACAGTCATGCTCGACAGGGCTCTAGCTGTCGGGAGCAAGGCGGTGGGTTCAGGGTGTTCCCAGTTTAGTAGCTCAATGGTTGAAAAGGGCTGATAGATGAAAGTCTGTTGCCCACCCCCCTCCCCCCGGGATGTGGGCCTGGTCATTATAATAGACAGGTCCTCGTATCTCCCTGAGAGGCATTTACAGAGCTCGAGTAAGACCAGATCTGAGATGGCCCACTTGACTATCTCGACTTCTTTCCTTGGCCTCTGGAGGCTCCGATCCTTCCCTTCGAGGTGAGACCTGGGGCGTGTCAGCTCCTGAATCTCATTTCTGAGGGGGTTGTTGGCCTCGGTGAAGCGGGGTAGGCTGGGAAACATGGAGAAAGAATCTGTGTTATCTCTCGTGGCTCCCGTAAAAACTGGCTTCTCTTGCCGTTTCCTGGGACTCCCTTTTTAAAAAAACTCTGTGTCTGCCGGCGAAGCCGCTCTTACTTTTACTTTTGGCTATTTTGCACAAAGTTGTTAAACAGGGCTAAATTAACGCTGGCTTTGTCTATAATCTATTTCGCCGTGAGTCCATATAAAGGAATTTGATCTAGGTACACAGGCTGTCCTCCGACCCCGTCACCACCTGAACTACACGGCCAATTGTTCTCTGCCTGTAGTTCCTTCCGTGGGCCATCCAACAGCAGAAGAGGGCAATTCTAATTCACCCAGAGTTCGTGACCTCTAGGGGGTTAACTGAACTCTATAATCTCCTGCAAAACCTTTTGTAAGGTTCTGTAACATGCATTTTAGTAGGGTAAGTTGTGACGACTTGATGACTTTCCTTTTATTTTTCTTTTTGAAACGTTTTTAAGAGGGCTCCTAGCAGAGTGGGCTTACTTTGTGTCTGACCTATGTTTCTCTCGAGACGAAACAACATTCACCCTACGAGAAGGAAAGGGTAAAAGGTCACTCAGTCACGTAATTCACACTAAATCAAAATGAAAGCTAAAACCAAAGTGTCGTTAAGGGCACACCTGTTCGTCAAGCAATTTAAGCCAAACCAAAATCAGGAGCAAGACCAAAGTGGCAATCAAGGCAGGCCTGTTTATCAAGCAATTCAAGTCAAGTCAAAATCGAAACCGAAACCAAAGTATCAACCAATGAATTCAAGTCAAGTCAGAAACCAAAACCAAAGTGCCGGTAGAGGCACGCCGTGGGTGATCAGGCCACGCTTCCACTCAAACGGAGTGGGGGAAGTTCCAAAGAGCAGTCTCAGCAAGTTTCAGATGTCCGGACTGAAAGTGCCAGTTCCTTCCCAGTGTCCAGCCACTGTGCGGATCCTCCACGGGGGCGTGCTGTGCACTGCTCTTTGGAGGCGAGGCATCGCACCGGGGCAGATGCCTACCCGGCAGCACTCTGAGGATCCGCATCGCTCAAGCTGGCCAGAG
>NC_133415.1:38830000-38840000 GCF_049350105.2 Macaca mulatta | reverse complement strand
GCCACCGGCGGCCCCAAAGCAACCTCAGCCACAAGCCCAACACCAGGGGCCACATGTCGCCCGTCTCTCGTCCGTCCCGGACCCGGTCCCGCTCCGGGAGACCGGCGCGCCGCCCCGTGGGGACGGCTCGCTCCCCAAGGACCAGGCGGCCCCACACCCCGCGCCACGCGAACGCGGTCATCGGCAGCGGTCGCGGCTCGGCACGGGAGCGGGCGGAGAGCCGGCTCACAGCGGAGAGCGGCGTCGCGCGCCAGACGGAGTGCCACGCGCACCCGCCGCTCGCAGCAGCCTTCCCATCCGCTAGGACGTCGGGCCCGGCCCAGCGGGATCCTCCCCCAACTCGGAAGGGGGAGGCGCGGGCCACAGTAGACGACGAGCCGCGCGCTCGGCCCCCGCCGCGGGGTCCGGCGGAACCCTCACTGTCCCCCCACCTCATCCCATCGAGGCGGGGGCAGCGGAGGAGGAGGGTTCTCTGCAGGCGAGTCGCTACGGCAGCGCTACCACAACACAGAGAGAGGCGGCGAGCCGGGGGATCCGGTACCCCAAGGCACACCTCTCGGATCGCTAGAGAAGGCTTTCTCACCGAGGGTGGGTCACGCTCCCCACCCGCCAGTCGCCCCTCGTCGGGCCCGCAGAGGCGCTCAGGGACGCCTGGGGAAGGGAGGGGGCCTGCGGCGCGAGAAGAAACCTGCGGCAACCTGGAGCGTTTGCGGTCAGGGCAGGGGCCCGGCCGGCGCGCGTGCGCACAGCCCCCAAGGCCCCCCGCCGTCCACCCACCTCCTTTCTGTGAGGCAAGGCGCCTCCAGTTAACCCACACACGACCGATCGGAGGCAGAACGGCAGCCCCTCGGCGGCCGGCCGGCGCACGCGTGGCCGGCCCGAGCCCACCGCCACCGCTCACACGGCCCGCGCTCCCCCGCCAGAGGGGAGCACGGGACGTGCGCTCGCCAGACCAGGCGGCGCCCTTCCCCGCGTGGGAGGGGCGCGTCTCACTCAACCGCCTCGACCCGCACAGCCAACGAGCTCCCTCAGGACCCACGCGCGGACACCATGGCGGCGACCGGAGGAGGGGGCGCTGGGGGCGGGAGCGACACACCACCGCTCGGCCTCGGGCACCTGAGAGACAGCCCGGGGCGCTCCAGGAGCACCGCAAAGGCCCAGGCGGAGCCAGCGCTCGTGCAATACCCGAGAGGGCAGCACGGCGGGCCAGCGGGACAGCACCCCCACCGCCGCGGAGGGGGGCGGCCCACGAGGCGACGACCACAAGAGGCGAAAGCGAGGAGTGCCTGCTGCGTCAGAGGACCCCCGCTGACCCACGCCGGACGCCACGAGGCAGACGGCGGGGTCGGGACAGCGAGGTCGGGCCGGGTTCCGCACCCCAGTGCCTCCCAACGCACCGCCCGCAGGCGGGGATGGGAGACGGGGGAAACCCCGCGGGCGGGACGAGAAGAACGGGTCTCATTCACCACGAATGCCCGCCCCTCGCCCGTCGCGGCTCGGTCCCGGCCCGGGAGAGCGTGACATCACCACATCGATCAGGGAAAGCATCCCCGGAGCAGGGTCGGCCAGCCAGCCACAGCCTCCCCAGAGGCCAGCGAGCAGATCAGCCTGGCCATCCCCAGCTCCAGGACAGGGGCGGCAGACAACCCGGCAGAGACGAGGAATGCCTGACACGCACGGCACGGAGCCAGCGGGAGTGGGGTTGTCTCGGCCGCCCCAGGTGCCCGCAGCGGGGAGCGCACGGTGGCAGGGTAAGCCCGCGCCACCTTCCCCGCCGCCCCCAGGTGGGTCAGAGACCCGGACCCAAGGCGGCACCGGGAGCTGGGACGCTCGGATGCATGAGAGACCGGGCACACGGGCCCCAGCAGGCGGCTCAAGCACGAGCAGGGCCGGCTAGCCGGGTCACCGGGAGGCCGAAGACCCGCGACGCATCCAAGAGACCCAACCTCTCCAGCGACAGGTCGCCAGAGGACAGCGTGTCAGCAATAACCCGGTGGCCCAAAATGCCGGCTCGGAGTGAAACATATACCTCCCCAGGAGACAGGAGGTCGAGTCACCGACCACGCCGCCGGCCCAGGGAACCCGCGACACGGGCATCTGTCCCCAAAATCGCCACCATCGCAGCCAGACACGGAGCACCCAGGGCCCTCTGGTCGACCCCAGGACACACGCCGGAGCAGCGCCGGGCCAGGGACGTCCTCCCGGCCACCCGTGCCACGCAGGGGCCGGCCCGAGTCTCCAGAGCGAGACTCGGAAGCGTTTCCGGCCGTCCCCTCGTACGACCGGGACACACGAGGGACCGAAGGCCGGCCAGGTGTGACCTCTCGGGCCGCACGCGCGCTCAGGGAGCGCTCTCCGACTCCCCACGGGGACTTGCAAACAACAGGTCACGGCAGAGGGACCGCTCCCCGGCACCCGGGGGACGAGGCAGGACGGTCCCCGGCTCCCCACGGGGACTTGCAGAAAAAATTCGGCCGCTGCCTCAGACGGCCAGGATGCGCGCGGGCCCGCGACCGGGCCGGGAAGGGTGTCCCCAGCCTCCCACCCCAAGCCCGGTGGGTCCCCGCGGGTCGCGGGTCAGGCCTCGGGAGCCGCGGCGTGCTGGTCGACCAACCCCGGCAGCCCCACACCCGGCTCTGGCCCGAAAGCGCAGCGACAACCTCTCCCCACATAAGCCTGCACGCCTGAGCTCTGACTCACAAGTGACGCGCCAGAGCTCTGGCGCGACCGGGACAGCCCGGCTGACGACCGCGGTCTTTCCGGAGCTCTGCCTAGCTCACAGCGGGGACGGTCCCCTCCCTCGGCAGCTGCCACCGCAGCTCCGGAAGCCAAGGGAACGATATAAAAGCGGCCGCCAGATGGAGTCCGACAACCGTCGCGAACGTCACCAAGACAGATCCGGATGGCAGGCCGGCCCGCGGACCGCAAAACCGAAACCGTGAGTCGAGAGACGCTATCCCGAGGCCGAAAACGCAGCCCCTGTACCCCAACCCCACAGAAACGGTCCCCAAACCCTGTCTCTGCATGGACCGCGACACAGTCAGAAGACAACCCACGGCGTGTGGATGTTCGGAGAGGCATCTCGGTGGGAGAAACAACAAGCAAGGACTCGGTCGCGGGTCGTTGAGGACACAGGGAGACACAGAATGCGTAGGCTCTTCCTGAATCCAGACAGAGAAGGAGGGAGGGAGGGAGGGAGGGAGGGAGGGAGGGAGGGAGGAAAGGCAGGCAGGCAGGCAGGCAGGCAAACATAAAGAAGGAAACAGAGAAAGAAAGAAAGGAAGGAAAACCTAAAGGAGAGAAAGAAAGAAAAGAGAAGAAAAGAGAAGACAAATATTAATATAAGTATTTCCATTTGTATATAGGTATAACATATAAAACTACATTAAAATAGAAAAAAATTTATATGCATACACATGAATGAACAGATAAAAATGAATAAACAAAAAATAAGATAACATAACATAAGCAAATAGGCCAGGCGCGGTGGCTGACGCCTGTGATCCCAGCACTTTCAGAGGCTGGGGGAGAGAGAGAGAAAAAAAATGAAAGAAAGAAAGAAAGAAAGAAAGAAAGAAAGAAAGAAAGAAAGAAAGAAAGAAAGAAAGAGAGAGAGAGAGAGAGAGAGAGAAAGAAAGAAAGAAAGAAAGAAAGAAAGGAAGAAAGAAAGAAAGAGAGAGAGAAAGAAAGACAGAAAGAAAGAAAGAAGAAAGAGAGAGAGAGAGGGAGAAAGACAGCGAGAAAGAAAGACGAGAGAAGAAAGAAAAAAAAAGAAAGAGGAAAGACAGGAAGAAAGACAAAGCAAGAAAGCAAGAAAACAAGACAGCAAGAAAGCACGACAGAAAGAGAGAAAGAGACAGAAAGAAAAAGCAAGAAAGCAGCAGAGAGAGAGAGAGAGAGAGAGAGAGAGAGAGAGAGAGAGGCGCGAGGCGAGGCGAGGCGAGGCGAGGCGAATCTACCTGCTTTCACTACATGTGGGGAGAATCAGGAAAGCCCCCACTAACAACAAGGCCTGAAGTGGAGCTGCCATCTGTGAAATCCGAGCAGAAGAGTCCACACGGGTTAAAGACACGAAGAAAGACAGGGAAACAACTGCTCAAAGAGAAGAACAATCTGGCCCAGCCAGGGTCTGTCTCCTGAAGTTGTGTGGGCAACGAGGGAGTGGGACGGAGGGAGGGAGTGGGACGGAGGGAGGGAGGGCCTCCGAGGCTCGTGTCAAACAATAAATGATAATAAAATAAAAGGAAGTTAAAAAAAAAAATTGCGCATCATTCGTAGCATCACTGACGCCTCGAAAGGCGAGAGGCATGTGTTTATGTCACTGTGGGACTGTTTTCTTTTTTCTTTTCTCTTTTTCTTCCCTCTCTTCCCGGAAACTCACTTTTTAATTATTTCATTTTCCTTTTCTTTTTTTTTTTTTAATTTTTAATTTTACTTTCATTTTTACTTTTATTTTTAATTGCTTGAGAGGTTGTCTCCCTCTCTCGCCCAGGCTGGTGTACAGTGGCGCGATCTCGGCTCACTGCAACCTCCGCCTCCCAGGTTCAAGTGATTCTCCTGCCTCAGCTCGGCCTCCCGAGTAGCTGAGATTACAGAGGCGCACGACCATGCCCGGCTAATTTTTGGTATTTTGACTAGAGACGGACGGGGTTTCACCATACTGGCCCTGCTCGTCTGACCACCTCGTGATCCAGCGATCCACCACCCTCGGCGTCCCAAAGTGCTGGGATGACAGGCTTGAGCCACCGCGCCGGGCCTAGTTATTCCTTTTATTTTATTTCTAATTTTTAATTGTACGTATGCACGTATGCATGTATGTATGTATGTATGTATGTATGTATGTATGCATGCATGCATGTATCTATCCTTTTCTTTTTTTTTGAGACGGACAGAGAGAGACAGTGAGAAACAGAGAGAGAGAGAGAGAGACAGACAGACAGACAGAGAGAGAGAGAGAGAAACAGACGGGGGGGGAGAGAGAGAGAGAGAGAGAGAGAGAGAGAGAGAGAGACCAACAGACAGAAGGACAGGCAGAGAAAGAGAGTAAGACAGAAGACAGACACAGGGAGAGAGACAAGCGGGGGGGGGGGGAGAGAGAGAGAGAGAGAGAGAGAGAGAGAGAGCTCCCAGACATCACGAAGCCGTTTCAATGACATATTCTCTCTGGTCTTTGTCTGGGGATATTCAGTTTTTCAACGTAGGCCTCAAGGGCTCCCAGATGTCCCTTTCGAATCTCTACAAAGAGAGTGTCTCCAACCTGCCTAATCAAAACAAAGGTGTAACCCTTTAGGATGAGTCCACACATCGCAAAGCAGTTTCTCAAATACATTCTTTCTAATTTTCATCTGGGAATATTAGGTGATTCACCATAGGCCTAAAGGGACTCCCAAAAATCCATTCAGAGAGACTGCCCAAAAAAAGTGTTTCTAACCTGATGAATCCAAAGAATGGTGTATCGCTAAGAGATCAATCTACGCATCACAAATCAATGTGACAGATAGCCTCTCTCTGGTTTTAATCTGTGGATAGTCTGCTTTCCAACGTAGGCCTCAATGGGTTTCCAAATGTCCCCTCACAGATTCTACGGAAAGCGTGTTTCCAACCTCCTGGTTCAAAAGAATTATCCGTTCGAGGTGAATCCACACGTCAAAAAGCAGTTTCACCAGCAGCAGTTTTTCTCCTTTTCCTCTGGGGATGTTCACTTTCACCAGGAGCCACAAAGGGCTCCCAAATGTCCCTTCGAAGATTCTGCAAAGAACTGCTTCCAATCGGCCGCGTGCAGCGGCTCACGCCTGTCATCCCAGCATTTTGGGAGGCAGAGGCGGGTGGATCACCTGAGGTCAGGAGTTCGAGACCAGCCTGGCCAAAACGGTGAAACCCCATCTCTACCAAGAACACAAAAAATTTGCCGGGCTTGGTAGCGGGTGCCTGTGATCCCAACTACTTGGGAGGCTGAGGCAGGAGAATCCCTTCAACTGGAAGGCAGAGGTTGCAGTGAGCCGAGATGGTGTCACTGCACTCCAGCCTGGGGGACAGAGTGAGAGTCTGTCTTAAAAAAAATAAAAACATTAAGAAAAAAATACTACTACTACAACAACAACAACAACAACAACAACAACAACAACAACAACAAAATGCTTCCAATCTGCTGAATCAACAGAAAGGTTTAACTCAGTAAGAGGAATCTACACATCGCTAAAAAGCAGTTTTACAGATAGCTTCTTGTTAGTTTTTATCTACAGTTTCCTGGTTTTCACCCTAGGCCTCGAATAGCTCCCAAATGTCCTTTTGCAGATTCTACAAAAGGGCCGCTTCCAACCTGGTATATCAAAAGAAAGGTTTCACTCTGTGAGATGAATCCACACACGACAAAGCAGTTTCAGAGACAGCTTCTTTCTAGTTTTTATTTGGGGATATTCGGTTTTTCACACTAGGCCTCAGTGGGCTCCCAAAGGTATACTCGCGGATTCTACAGAAAGAGTGCTTCAAACCTCCTCAATCAAAAATTAGTTGTAATTCGGTGCCATGAATCCACACATCACAAAGCGGTATCATAGAGAGCTTCTTTCTATTTCTCTGGTGGGGATACTCGGTTTTTCACAACAGGCCCCAGTGGGCTCCCAAATGTCCATTCTGCTTCCAAACTGCTGAATCCAAAGGCAGTTTTAACTCGGTATGATGAATCCACACGTCACAAAGCTGTTTCATGAAGACCTTCTCTCTCGTTTTTATCTGAAAACATAAGATTTTTTCACCATACGACACAAGGGTCTCCGAAATGTACACAGACAGATTCAACAAAAAAACCCTTCCAACCTGCTGAGTAAAAAGAAAGGTTTAACTCTGCGAGACGAATACACACACGACAAAGCAGCTTCACAGAGAATGGTGTTTTTTGTTTGTTTGTTTGCTTGCTTGCTTGCTTGCTTGCTTGCTTTTTGGTTTGTTTTCTTGGTTTTTTTTTTTTTTTTTTTTTTTTTTTTGGAGACGCACTTTCGCTCTTGTTGCTCAGACTGGAGCGCAATGGCGCCATCTCGCCTCACTGCGACCTCCGCCTCCCAGGTTCAAGCAATTCTCCTGCCTCCGTTTCCCTTCCCGAGTAGCTGGGATTACAGGCATGTGCCACCACGCCCGGCTAATTTTGTATTTTCAGTAGAGACGGGGTTTCTCCATGTGGGTCAGTCTGGTCTCGAACTGCCGACCTCAGGTGATCTGCCAGCCTCGGCCTCCCAAAGTGCTGGGATGACAGGCGTGAGCCACCGCGCCCGTACAATTGTATTGTATCGTATTGTATTGTATTTACATTGATTGATTGATTGATTGATGCTGCCTGATCAAAGGTCACTCAGGCCCAGTCGTCAAAGTGGCGATTTCCTAGGCAACAAGGAAGGGGGGAGCTTGGAGGTGGGGGCGGGGGCGGTGGAGAAGACACAGTTGCCCCAGGCTGTGCGCAGGCGGCCTGAGCTTCCTTCCTCTGTTGAGGCCTCCATTTTCAGAGTAACAGTGGCCGCTAGGTGATGCCCGACGTCTGCCAATGAGACTGTCAGCCCGGAATGAATTGGGATCGCCTGGAGGGGGAGGCGGGAGGGGGAAGGATGGAGGCCCCCACAGCACAGTGGGTCACCGCGCCCTTCCAGGCGATCCCCACAACTAATCGACCAGGGCCCCTGGGGGCACACAGCCTAAGACCCCAGCCATCGGATCATCTGGAACTTCTGTCCGAAGACGAGAGACGAGAGACCGACTGGAAATTCTCTCGGTCAAGGTCCAAACGTAAAAGAATCACTGACACAGACACCAGGACTAACTAAGACAATTTGTAAAAGTTTCCGTGTTTTGGGTGAATCCGCGTATTTCTGGATCACAAAATTACTGATTTTGAACATTGCGGTTTTTCCACTCCTTACGTGTACGGTCCTGTGATAGACAGACCAGGGGACTCCTCAGCTCAGAGTCCATGAGGCCAGAAGCTGACATCCTAAATTTCTATGTAGAATGAATTTCAGCAAGCCAGCCAAACACTCTGCCGTAAAACTGTCCGGAAGACAAGCGGTGGTGTTTCGGGGGCGGATTTGGGGGGGGGGGGGGAGCCGGGTGCGGTACGCTCACGCCTGTCATCCCCGCACTTTGGGAGGCCGAGGGCAGGCGGATCCCTCGAGATGGTGGCCATTGCACTCCAGCGTGGGCAACAAGAGCGAAAACTCCGTCCAAAACAAGAACAACAACAGAAACGTGAAGTGCCGTCTGCTGTTCTTTTTGCTTCCCACCCCGAGAAGAACAGAATACAGCTGTTGTCTCCCTGCCCGCCTGCCTGCCTGCCTGCCTGCCTGCCTGCCTGTCTGCGTGCCTGTCTGTCTGTCTGTCTGTCTGTCTGTCTGTCTGTGACAGGGTCTCGCTCTGTCTTTCGCCCAGACTGGAGTGCAGTGACACCATTGTGGCTCACTGCAGCCTCAACTTCCCCGGGGTTAGGGGATTCTTCTAAGGGATCCTACGGCCTCGGCCTCCCAAAGTGTTGGGGTTACAGGCGTGAGCCATCAGCACCCGGCCTGAGTTCATACATCTGGTCTCACTACGCCTTAACCACACGCCCGTGAAGCACTCAAGTCAAGAGAGAGTCGGCAAGAGACTTTCAGCATTCTCTCCCAAAACCAGTGAGGTGGATGGCGGCCCTGTGTTTCCCAAGCTCCTGTGGTTTTAAGTGGCCACGCGTAGAGGATAGATAGATTTAAAATGTTTCCAGAGAGGCGCAAGCCACAGTCATTCAGGACATCCGAGCGCGAGATGGGGTTTCTGACAGCGACTTAAGGGCCAGGGAGGGCCAGAGTCTGCCGAGGCCCTCGTTCCAGTGGTGGGGCCGATGGAACCCAAGGCTGAGGGAGCCAGCAGTCCGCACAGAGAGAGCTCCAGCCCTAGGCCCCACCGTGCAGACCGACTCAGAAGGAAGAGAGTCCCTCATCCTACATACGTCACATCCCTCCACTGAACTTGGGAGCGGATCCGTTTTCCAAACATGAGGTGACTCTCGGTTCGAAATGGATCACAAGGGGCCGGGCTTTCCAGAGTCGGCATGATAAAGCAGTCATTCTGTGGCACAGAACGAGGTGTGGCTCTTATCTAGACTCCGCAGTGAAAGCCAGTGAAACAGGGCGAAACCCCGTGTCTACTAAAAATTAAAAGAGGAGCCGGGCATGGTGCCGCTTGAAGGCAGGAGAATCGCTGGAACCCGGGAGGCAGAGGTTGCAGTGAGCTGAGATCACACCACTGCACTCCAGCCTGGGGGACAGAGCGAGACCGCATCTCAGAAACAGACAAACACACAAAGCCAATCAAGGTGTTTAACTCAACGTGTCACCCACGGGTCTCTCGACAGGATACATCCAGCACCCGGGGAAACAGGGAAACGTCGAGGGGTGGGGTGGAATCTATTTTGTGGCCCCAAGGGAGGGTTTGAGAGATACTCCCGCAAAGGTGACTGCCTAAGGAAGCCCCTCCGTCCAAGAAGCGATAGTCATTTCTAGCCTGTAGCCACCCACGAGGGAGAATCGGGCTCTCTGCAGAACCCCCCACCCCCCGACTCGTGAAATGGTCTCTCTCACTCTGTCAGGCTCTATTCACGCCGTGTGGTTTTGTAACCTCCAGCGTGTGTGCGTGGGGTGGGGGATGGGGTGGGGTGGGGTGGGGGCGGCTGTGGACAGAGGAGGGGAAAAAGCGATGGTGTCCCACGGGTGCCCGGGACGTGGGTCGTGGTTGGGGTGGCCAGAGCCTAGGGAACTCATCGCCTGTCAGGACGTCTCCCCCTCCAGGTCCCCTCTCTGCCCTACGCTCCACATCTTCGCAGTTCAGTGGAGACCTTGTGGATGGAAGTCGCTGTCCCTTTGGACTTTAGCCGAGGAAGGCCGGGCTCCCAGGTGTCTCCCGGGAGTTGGGGCCTCGGGCAGGCTCGCAAGGATGCTGACGGTGATGGTGACGGTGATGTACATTGGAGTCCTCGGGCCAATGC
>NC_133415.1:38815000-38825000 GCF_049350105.2 Macaca mulatta | reverse complement strand
TCTCGGCCTCTCTAAGCACGCACTTCTCACTTTGGTGGAAGGGGCAGGGCCCTCTCTGGGACGGGGGAATCTGACAGACAAAGAGACAGACGTAGAAAAAGAGAGATCGACAGACAGAGACAGAGAGAAACGGACAGAAAGAGCGAGAGAGCGAGAGAGCGAGAGCGAGAGCGAGAGAGAGAGAGAAACAGACTAGACAGGGAGGGGGAGAGAGGGAGAGAGACAGACAGAGACAGACAGACAGGCAAAAAAGAGAGTAAGACAGAAGACAGACACAGTGAGTGAGAGACACAGGTAGAGAGAGAGAGAGAGAGAGAGAGAGAGAGAGAGAGACAGAGAGACAGAGAGAAAGAGAGGGACAGGCAGACAGATAAAGAGAGTGACAGAGAAAGACATAGACGGACAGTGAGAGACAGAGAGAAAGAGACAGAGAGAGAGAGAGAGAGAGAGAGAGAGAGAGAGAGAGAGAGGCAGACAGACAGACAGGCAAAGAAAGAGAGTAAGACAGAAGACAGACACAGTGAGAGAGACAGGAAAGACAGAAACGGACAGAGAGAGACAGAGAGGAACAGACAGAAAGAGAGAGGGTCCTAGCCCAATAGCGATACAGTGCCATTTCTTTCATTTCCTCTTTCTTTCCTTCTTTCTTTCTTTCTTTCTTTCTTTCTTTCTTTCTTTCTTTCTTCTTTTTTTATTTTTTTATTTTTTTGAGACGGAGTCTTGCTCTGTCACCCAGGCTGGAGTGCAGTGGCGCGATCGCAGCTCCCTGCAACCTCCGCCTCCCGGGTTCACACCATTCTCCGGCCTCAACCTCCCGAGTAGCTGGGACTACAGGCGCCGGCCACTACACCCAGATAATTCGTTTGTTTTTTTTGGAGAGACGGGGTTTCACCATGTTAGCCAGGATGGTCTCGATCTCCTGACCTGGCGATCCGCCCGCCTCAGCCTCCCAAAGTACTAGGATGACAGACGTGAGCCACTGCGTTCAGTCTACAGTGCCGTATCTCAGAAATCACTCACAGGAACAGACACTTACAGGTCATGTGTAGAGTTTCTTTTTTTGTTTTGTTTTGTTTTGTTTTGTTTTGTTCCGTTTTGTTTTGTTTTGCACGAGGAGGTGGCGGGATGGAGTTTCGCTCTTGCGTCCCAGGATGGAGTGAAATGGCAGAGGGGACTCAGGGAGTCAACCTATGGCAGAGATGGCACGTCATTCAGAGCGTAACGTCCACAGCGAAAGGTGGTAGGGCCGGCACTTTTAAAGGCTGAAATCCCGGCGGCTCAGGCCTGTCGTCCTCGCACTTTGGGAGGCCCAGGAGAACGGATCACTTGAGGTCAGGAGTTCGAGACCAGTGCGGCCAACATGGAGAAACCCCGTCTCTACTCAAAATACAAAAATTAGCCGGATGTGGTGGTGTGCGCCTGTAATCCCAGCCACTGAAGAAGAATCACTGGAATCCGGGAGGCAGAGGTTGCAGTGAGCCGAGGGAGTGCCACTGCACCCCCGCCTGGGTGACAGACTGAGAGAGACTCAGTCCCTCCCTACCAAAAAAGAAAGAAAGAAAGAAAGAAAGAAAGAAAGAAAGAAAGAAAGAAAGAAAGAAAAAAAAAAAAAAAAAAGAAAAAAGAAAAAAAAAACACAGGGACCGCCACCGGGCGCAGTGGCTCACACATGTAATCCCAGCACTTTGGGAGGCCGAGGTGGGCGGATCACCTGAGGTCAGGAGTTCAAGAGCAGCCTGGCCCACATGGTGAAACTCCGTCTCTACTAACATAGAAACATCTTCGGAGCATGATGGTGGGTGCCTGTAATCCCAGCTGCTCAGGAGGCTGAGACGGGAGAATCGCTTGAACCTGGGAGACGGTGGTTGCAGTGAGCCGAATCGCACCACCGCACTCCAGGCTGGGTGGCTGAGTGAGACTCTGTCTTAAAACAACAACAACAACAGCAGCAAAAAAAAAATAGCAAACGCACAAAAAAAGAACAGGCCAAAATACTCCATTGTCACTGAACGTTCCGCCACCAGACCGGAAACCCCCTGACTCAGGTCAAGGAGGTGGTGTTTCCTTCTCTCTGTCTCTGTCTCTGTCTCTCTCTCTCTCTCTCTCTCTCTCTCTCTCTCTCTCTCTCTCCCTCCCCCCCCCCAACTTTTATGTCTTGTTCAAGCAGACATGTGCAAGATTGTTACACAAGTAAACTTCTGACTGGGGGGTTCAGTGTGCAGATGATTTCATCACCCGGATAACTCAGCGCAGTACCCGACAGTTTTCGTGGTTTGGTTTTTTGTTTTGTTTTGTTTTGTTTTGTTTTTCCCTGAAGATGTCTCTCCTTCCACACCTCCTCCCTCAAGTAGGCTCCCGCCTCCCTGGTCCCCCTCGTTCTGCCCACGAGTTCTCATTATTTAGTTCCCAGTTATAGATGAGAACACGCGGTCTTTAGCTGATCGTTGCTTTCATCTTCGGCGGTGGCGGTGAAAGAGGCATGACACGAAATCGACCCTTAGGACGCTCCCCTCCGTCCACACCCCACACCCCCTCCCCACACACACCCTCATTCCTGCCCCCCCTCCTCAAACCCAAGACAGGAAGAAAGGCAGATATTAAAGTCAGAGGTCAGCCTCCAAGACGGTGGAGGCAAGGGATCTGAAAGGGTGAGCAAGCGATAGGGGTCGGGGGATGTCGTGGCCGAGCTAGCAAAAATAGGGGACCGACTTTCCAGCCCCAGCACACCCCCAATCCTCAACCGCAGCTAGCCTCTGGGTGGGGTTGCGCCTGTAAAAGCTTCTGAATGGAGAGAAGCCCAAGGCTATGGAAGGCATCAGCTCCAAGTCCGGGAAGGGAACAGGGCTTTGTGCATTGGAATGGGGCTTTAGAAGGCGGTGCTGCGGTTTCCAAAGCGACACGCCTCGCCTCGCCTCGCCTCGCCTCGCCCCGCCCCGCCTCGCCCAGAGCGAAACTCCGTCTCAAAAAAATAATAATAATTTTAAGATAATAATAATACTAAAAAATAAATAAATAAATAAATAAATAAATAAGAAATAAATAGTTAGTACAGCGGTCGTGGTCGTGAATCATTCCCCGGAGTCCAGGCGCAGTGGCTCACGCCCGTCACGCGAGCACTTTGGGACGCCGGGGCAGAAGGGTTGCAACAACATGATGAGACCCTGTCTGTGCAAAAACAGTTGAAAAGGAAGGCCGGGCGCGGCGGCTGACGCCTGCCGTCCCAGCACTTTGGGAGGCCGGGGAGGGAGAATCACCTGAGGTCGGGAGTTGGAGACCAGCCTGACCAACATGGAGAAGCCCCGTCTCTAGTAAAAATACAAAATCAACCAGACGTGGTGGTGCATACCTGCAACCCGAGCTACTACTCGGGAGGCAGACTCAGGAGAATCTCTTGAACCCGGGAGGCAGAAGTTGCGGTGAGCCGAGATCCGCGCCATTGCACTCCAGTCTGGGCAACAAGAGCGAAACTCTGTCTCGGGAAAAAGAAAAATAAAACAATAAAAATTGAAAATCATCTGGGCACAGTGGCGCATGCCCCGTGGTCCCAGGCACTACACTCTGGAGGCTGAGGTGGAAGGATCGCTTGAGTCCAGGAGCGTCCACACTGCAGTGAGTTTGGTTTTGATGGCACCACTGCCAGGGTGACAGAGTGAGACGCCGTCTGTAAATCAGTCAAGCAATCAATCAGATCACTGCAAGGAGCTCTCTATGTCTTACTTTCAATAGGTGTCTCTTCAGGCCAAGCAGGCATGGTGCCTCACGCCAGTAATCCCAGCACTTTGGGAGGCCGAGGTGGGATGAAAGAAGGAAGGAAGGAAGGAAGGAAGGAAGGAAGGAAGGAAGGAAGGAAGGAAGGAAGGACAGACAGAACAAAAAGTTTTACAACCCTTTTTTTCATAGTGTCAGGAATTTACAGATAATACAAGTAGTTTAGGTCAGGGGCCGATGTTATTAGTATTACTTTTTTTTTTTTTTTTTTAACTCCTACGGCCTGGTGGTGGTGCCAAGGTTGTCTGGCTATTTATCTGACTTTTGTTTGTTTCTAACGTTTTGCTTTCTCTCTTTCCTCCTGTCTTGTGAACTAGGCAAGGTGGGGGGAGGAGGGCAGCAGGAGCAGTAGAGGTCTCCTTCCTCATCCCCCACTTTGAGAATTTTCACTAATTAGTGGGCGGGTTCCCTTTCATTTTTACTTTTTGGGTCTTTTAGCGAGACAGAGTGATAGCGTTTTATGTAATACACTTGTGTGGAAGTTTTCTGACGAGCCATGGTAGCTACAAAACCTTTTATCATTGGAAGGAGCAAGTGTAATACACAGGGGCGCAGCAAGCAAGTAAGTTTCTTTTTTTTTTTTTTTTTTGAGACCGAGTCTCGCTCTGTCACCCAGGCTGGAGTGCTGTGGCCGGATCTCAGCTCACTGCAAGCTCCGCCTCCCGGGTTCACGCCATTCTCCTGCCTCAGCCTCCTGAGTAGCTGGGACTACAGGCGCCCGCCACCTCACCCGGCTAGTTTTTTTGTATTTTTTAGTAGAGACAGGGTTTCACCGTGTTAGCCAGGATGGTCTCGATCTCCTGACCTCGTGATCCGCCCGTCTCGGCCTCCCAAAGTGCTGGGATGACAGGCTTGAGCCACCGCGCCCGGCCAGCAAGTTTCTATTACAAGTAATACACTTACAGTGAGGGTTTTACATTTTCTACAGCTGGAAACTCTTTTCTAAATGAAGACCTAGGATCAAACCTGTGTTAAACCTGAACAGGCACATGTACTAACTTTGTCATGTCTTAAGCAGGTTAGTTTTTAACTGGGCCTTAAAACCTTTTTTTAGCAAGTAAAACAGTATTTTTTAATCAGAGAAGTTTTTACGAGCCCGACGCTTGAACTTGCGGCGTCTGTTTGGGGAAAGAGTTGGTTAAAGTCATGTTATCTTGAGGCATTAACCCTTCTGCTTCTCCAGGCCATTGGTCTCTTACGTTAGCCCTTCTATCAACATAACATGAAGAAACATCTAGGCTGCCAGCAATGTTTTCAGCCTACTGAGGAAATAGGTTTTTTTCTGTTTTTTTATTTTTATTTTTTAAATTTTTGGCTAAAGGAGGAGGTTCTGGTAACTTCTGGTTTATATGTTTAAAGAATGACTGAAAGACCTTGCGATCGTTGCTGGGCTGGACGGGTCTGGGTTTCCTAAGCAGTACGTGTACAGTGGGGACACCTTACATAGGTGTTTCTTCTAGCATGGTTATGGGTGGGGGGTGGGGTGGGGTGGTAACAACAACAAAGCAATGTATAGCATATTCATATCCAGCAAGGACGAAAGAGGTCCTCACCTGGGAAAAAGGTTGAATACAGCGACAGAACAATAGGAAAACAGTTAGTATTCTAGGAAAACTATCTGTCTTAAGATTTTTAACTACATTGACTTGCTTGATGAGTCCTCAAGCTTCGGCCGTGCATAGACTAGTCAGCTGCCGGTGTGTGACTAGAGCAGGGCTTGTGGTCCTCAGCAGCAGCTTGGAGCTTGGTCTCGTCTCAGGATCAGCCGGGCTGGATGATCTGCGCCCTGTTAGCCGGTCCACTTGTCCTGAGCTGTCGGTGTTAGCTGACTGTGGTGGATCCAAGACGCAACACCTGCAACTTTAACAGCAGTGGGAGTGGACAAGGTTACAGTATAGGGCTCATCCTATATGGGTTGTAGAAAAATTAGGTTTTACTTTAAACAGAGTCCCTAGATTTAAATGGGTGTCAGGCTTATAGGCATTATTTTTCTTTATTTAATTATGAACACTTCGTATGGCTATTTTGAAAGGCTGCATTTGCCTTTTAAAGGTTAATTTCTTTAGTTTCCGGAGGTCACCTTTTATTTGACCTACGATTTGCGGGTGGCCAACTGAACACAATCTTACAGGGCAGATACCTAGTTTGTTTGGTAGGGGTGCACCTGACTCGGAGGAGGACCGTAGGCAAAAACCTGATTTTATCTTAAGTGAATTTCCTGGCATATATCTATATATCTATCTATATCTATATCTATATCTGTATCTGTGTGTGTGTGTGTGTGTGTGTGTGTGTGTGTGTGTGTGTGTGTGTATATATATACATCTATCTATCTATCTATCTATCTATCTATCTATCTATATCTATATGGCAACCCTTTTTTTTTCGTTTTGTTTTTTGGTCGCCAGTAGCTGCTCGCTCGAGTGTCCAGTTCATGCGTTCCACCTTTTGTTGAACTTTGTGGCCGATAGGCTGCGTGTAACCTCTGTTGTATTGTTAACAGTCTTGTTAAATCTTGCACTATTCCAGCTACAGCTACAAATGCTGGCCTATTGTCTGACTTTAAAATCAGAGGTAGTCTTAAACCTGGGGATAATGTCTTTTAACAGTACTTTAGTCACTTCTTGTACTTTTTCTGTCCTGGTGGGGAAAACTGTAACTTACCCTGAAAAGGTGCAAACAAGCACTAGCCTCCAGCAGGGGGCAGTCCTGTAAAGTCTATAAGCAAGTTTTCACAAGGTATGGCTCTTTTTCCTGTTTCAGTTTCTTAGAGGAGGAGTTCCCCCCTCCCCCCATCCCCACCCCCACTCCGCCCCTTTGTCACTGTATCTAGTGGCTGAGCCTTCAGTGAGAAATTGGAATCCAGATACGGCAGAGTCTTGCTGTTTGTAACTTCTAATGTGACCATGGGCTCCTGGGAGCCTAATGAGAAGGTGCCTAGTCTGCCCTAGTCTTTACATTCTTCAGCTCCCGTCAGCCTGATCAGATGAGTGTCTGGTTCCTCCAAGGTGCAGCAGCCCTTGGCCGATGGCCTCTTTGTCTTGCGGCCTTGGCCATTTCCTGTATTGCCTTCTGAACATTTACCCTTCTAGAGTCTTTTTTTTTTTTTTCCATCTCGCACATTAATCTCTCTCTAGCCTTGTCCGGCTCTGGAATCCTTGCCTAACTTGACTTCGGTCATGTCTACATCCACGTCCGCGGCCTCTCACAATGCTGCTTCCCCCCCCCGCGTTCTCACGCTCCTACGGCCAGCTGGTGGGGCCCGAGAAACGGCACGGGCCCTGCCCCCGCCCACGCACTGCTGTCTGTCTCTCCTGTTTTCTTTTGATTCTCTATCTTTACACTTGCTTTTAGTCTTTCTTTTTCTTTTGCTCTTTTCCCTCTTTTCTAGAGTTTAACAGGCTCTTTTCTTTATACACTTGGAGGGTGAAACAGGCATACCGAGAGTCAGCGTAAATGTTTACAGTCTTACCCTCACCGAGTTCTAAGGCCCGGATTAAAGCAATGAGCCCAGCTTAACGACAGCGTCCAGGGTTACCACCGCATATTCTGCACATCTCTCCCCTCGTGGGTTGGTGAAGCTGTTCCCGTCCACGCATAGCTCCTAGTGTACTGATGCCCAAGGCTGGTCCCGGAGGTCAGATCTGCTAGAGTACACTGGAGTCCAACACCTCTACACAGTCATGCTCGACAGGGCTCTAGCTGTCGGGAGCAAGGCGGTGGGTTCAGGGTGTTCCCAGTTTAGTAGCTCAATGGTTGAAAAGGGCTGATAGATGAAAGTCTGTTGCCCACCCCCCTCCCCCCGGGATGTGGGCCTGGTCATTATAATAGACAGGTCCTCGTATCTCCCTGAGAGGCATTTACAGAGCTCGAGTAAGACCAGATCTGAGATGGCCCACTTGACTATCTCGACTTCTTTCCTTGGCCTCTGGAGGCTCCGATCCTTCCCTTCGAGGTGAGACCTGGGGCGTGTCAGCTCCTGAATCTCATTTCTGAGGGGGTTGTTGGCCTCGGTGAAGCGGGGTAGGCTGGGAAACATGGAGAAAGAATCTGTGTTATCTCTCGTGGCTCCCGTAAAAACTGGCTTCTCTTGCCGTTTCCTGGGACTCCCTTTTTAAAAAAACTCTGTGTCTGCCGGCGAAGCCGCTCTTACTTTTACTTTTGGCTATTTTGCACAAAGTTGTTAAACAGGGCTAAATTAACGCTGGCTTTGTCTATAATCTATTTCGCCGTGAGTCCATATAAAGGAATTTGATCTAGGTACACAGGCTGTCCTCCGACCCCGTCACCACCTGAACTACACGGCCAATTGTTCTCTGCCTGTAGTTCCTTCCGTGGGCCATCCAACAGCAGAAGAGGGCAATTCTAATTCACCCAGAGTTCGTGACCTCTAGGGGGTTAACTGAACTCTATAATCTCCTGCAAAACCTTTTGTAAGGTTCTGTAACATGCATTTTAGTAGGGTAAGTTGTGACGACTTGATGACTTTCCTTTTATTTTTCTTTTTGAAACGTTTTTAAGAGGGCTCCTAGCAGAGTGGGCTTACTTTGTGTCTGACCTATGTTTCTCTCGAGACGAAACAACATTCACCCTACGAGAAGGAAAGGGTAAAAGGTCACTCAGTCACGTAATTCACACTAAATCAAAATGAAAGCTAAAACCAAAGTGTCGTTAAGGGCACACCTGTTCGTCAAGCAATTTAAGCCAAACCAAAATCAGGAGCAAGACCAAAGTGGCAATCAAGGCAGGCCTGTTTATCAAGCAATTCAAGTCAAGTCAAAATCGAAACCGAAACCAAAGTATCAACCAATGAATTCAAGTCAAGTCAGAAACCAAAACCAAAGTGCCGGTAGAGGCACGCCGTGGGTGATCAGGCCACGCTTCCACTCAAACGGAGTGGGGGAAGTTCCAAAGAGCAGTCTCAGCAAGTTTCAGATGTCCGGACTGAAAGTGCCAGTTCCTTCCCAGTGTCCAGCCACTGTGCGGATCCTCCACGGGGGCGTGCTGTGCACTGCTCTTTGGAGGCGAGGCATCGCACCGGGGCAGATGCCTACCCGGCAGCACTCTGAGGATCCGCATCGCTCAAGCTGGCCAGAGTCCCCCGCAGGGATGCTCTACAGGGCAGGCATAAGCCGCCTAAGGGGCTGCCTCGACCCTCCGTGCATCACCAGCTCGCTTCCCGGTGAGGGAACCCAGAAATGTAGCAGGACAAGCCGCAGACAAAACTCCTGAGACACCGGATTAAAGAAGGAAGAGGTTTTTCATTCGGCCGGGAGCGTCGGCAGACTCGCATCTTAGGAGCCGAGCTCCCCGAAAAAGACTTTTTTAAAGGCTTACAACCTCAAGGGTTGCACGTGAAAGGGTCGTGACAAATCGAGCAAGCGTGGGAAACGTGACTGGGGGCTACCTGCATCAGCTAACAGAACAAAAAGTTTTACAAGGAATTCACAGATAACAGAAGTAGTTCAGGTCGGGGGTCGATGTTATTATTATTACTTCCTCTTTTTCTTTTTTTTTTCCTTTTTTTTTTCTTTCTTTCTTTCTTTCTTTCTTTCTTTCTTTCTTTCTTTCTTTCTTTCTTTCTTTCTTTCTTTGTTTTTTTAAATCTCCTAGGGCCGTGTGGTGGCACCAAGGGTGTCTGGCCATTTATCTTGCTTTCGTTCCTTTCTAACTTTCTGCTTTCTGTCTTTCCTCTTGTCTTGTGAACTAGGCGAGGTGCGGGGAGGAGGGCAGCAGGAGTAGTAGTGGTCTCCTTCCTTATTATTATTATTTTGAGACAGAGTCTCGCTCTGTCACCCAGGCTGGATCGCCACGGCACGATCTCGGCTCACTGCAACCTCGGCCTCCCCAGTTCAGGCAAGTCGCCTCCTTCGGTGTCCCGAGTAGTCGGGATTCCAAGCCCGTGCCATCAGGAGGCCTGGCTAATTGTTACACTTTTCATAGAGACCGGGTTTCACCATGTTGGCCAGCCTGGTCTCCAACTCCTGGCCTCAAGTGATCCGCCCGCTGCGGCCTCCCGATGTGCTTGAATTACAGGCATGAGCCACCGTGCCCGGCCCACCCAGATAATCTTGTTAATAAATGGTAGAGAAGGGGTTTCCTCAGCCGCCGGGTGGAGGGAGGGTGGGGTGCGGTTTACTCAGCCTGCATGCTCTTAAGGGGGTAAATTAGTGTGGTTTGTGAACTAGATGTGGAAAGTGTGTGTGGGGTGTGTGTGTGTGTGTGTGTGTGT
>NC_133415.1:38790000-38797500 GCF_049350105.2 Macaca mulatta | reverse complement strand
GCTCCAGGAGCACCGCAAAGGCCCAGGCGGAGCCAGCGCTCGTGCAATACCCGAGAGGGCAGCACGGCGGGCCAGCGGGACAGCACCCCCACCGCCGCGGAGGGGGGCGGCCCACGAGGCGACGACCACAAGAGGCGAAAGCGAGGAGTGCCTGCTGCGTCAGAGGACCCCCGCTGACCCACGCCGGACGCCACGAGGCAGACGGCGGGGTCGGGACAGCGAGGTCGGGCCGGGTTCCGCACCCCAGTGCCTCCCAACGCACCGCCCGCAGGCGGGGATGGGAGACGGGGGAAACCCCGCGGGCGGGACGAGAAGAACGGGTCTCATTCACCACGAATGCCCGCCCCTCGCCCGTCGCGGCTCGGTCCCGGCCCGGGAGAGCGTGACATCACCACATCGATCAGGGAAAGCATCCCCGGAGCAGGGTCGGCCAGCCAGCCACAGCCTCCCCAGAGGCCAGCGAGCAGATCAGCCTGGCCATCCCCAGCTCCAGGACAGGGGCGGCAGACAACCCGGCAGAGACGAGGAATGCCTGACACGCACGGCACGGAGCCAGCGGGAGTGGGGTTGTCTCGGCCGCCCCAGGTGCCCGCAGCGGGGAGCGCACGGTGGCAGGGTAAGCCCGCGCCACCTTCCCCGCCGCCCCCAGGTGGGTCAGAGACCCGGACCCAAGGCGGCACCGGGAGCTGGGACGCTCGGATGCATGAGAGACCGGGCACACGGGCCCCAGCAGGCGGCTCAAGCACGAGCAGGGCCGGCTAGCCGGGTCACCGGGAGGCCGAAGACCCGCGACGCATCCAAGAGACCCAACCTCTCCAGCGACAGGTCGCCAGAGGACAGCGTGTCAGCAATAACCCGGTGGCCCAAAATGCCGGCTCGGAGTGAAACATATACCTCCCCAGGAGACAGGAGGTCGAGTCACCGACCACGCCGCCGGCCCAGGGAACCCGCGACACGGGCATCTGTCCCCAAAATCGCCACCATCGCAGCCAGACACGGAGCACCCAGGGCCCTCTGGTCGACCCCAGGACACACGCCGGAGCAGCGCCGGGCCAGGGACGTCCTCCCGGCCACCCGTGCCACGCAGGGGCCGGCCCGAGTCTCCAGAGCGAGACTCGGAAGCGTTTCCGGCCGTCCCCTCGTACGACCGGGACACACGAGGGACCGAAGGCCGGCCAGGTGTGACCTCTCGGGCCGCACGCGCGCTCAGGGAGCGCTCTCCGACTCCCCACGGGGACTTGCAAACAACAGGTCACGGCAGAGGGACCGCTCCCCGGCACCCGGGGGACGAGGCAGGACGGTCCCCGGCTCCCCACGGGGACTTGCAGAAAAAATTCGGCCGCTGCCTCAGACGGCCAGGATGCGCGCGGGCCCGCGACCGGGCCGGGAAGGGTGTCCCCAGCCTCCCACCCCAAGCCCGGTGGGTCCCCGCGGGTCGCGGGTCAGGCCTCGGGAGCCGCGGCGTGCTGGTCGACCAACCCCGGCAGCCCCACACCCGGCTCTGGCCCGAAAGCGCAGCGACAACCTCTCCCCACATAAGCCTGCACGCCTGAGCTCTGACTCACAAGTGACGCGCCAGAGCTCTGGCGCGACCGGGACAGCCCGGCTGACGACCGCGGTCTTTCCGGAGCTCTGCCTAGCTCACAGCGGGGACGGTCCCCTCCCTCGGCAGCTGCCACCGCAGCTCCGGAAGCCAAGGGAACGATATAAAAGCGGCCGCCAGATGGAGTCCGACAACCGTCGCGAACGTCACCAAGACAGATCCGGATGGCAGGCCGGCCCGCGGACCGCAAAACCGAAACCGTGAGTCGAGAGACGCTATCCCGAGGCCGAAAACGCAGCCCCTGTACCCCAACCCCACAGAAACGGTCCCCAAACCCTGTCTCTGCATGGACCGCGACACAGTCAGAAGACAACCCACGGCGTGTGGATGTTCGGAGAGGCATCTCGGTGGGAGAAACAACAAGCAAGGACTCGGTCGCGGGTCGTTGAGGACACAGGGAGACACAGAATGCGTAGGCTCTTCCTGAATCCAGACAGAGAAGGAGGGAGGGAGGGAGGGAGGGAGGGAGGGAGGGAGGGAGGAAAGGCAGGCAGGCAGGCAGGCAGGCAAACATAAAGAAGGAAACAGAGAAAGAAAGAAAGGAAGGAAAACCTAAAGGAGAGAAAGAAAGAAAAGAGAAGAAAAGAGAAGACAAATATTAATATAAGTATTTCCATTTGTATATAGGTATAACATATAAAACTACATTAAAATAGAAAAAAATTTATATGCATACACATGAATGAACAGATAAAAATGAATAAACAAAAAATAAGATAACATAACATAAGCAAATAGGCCAGGCGCGGTGGCTGACGCCTGTGATCCCAGCACTTTCAGAGGCTGGGGGAGAGAGAGAGAAAAAAAATGAAAGAAAGAAAGAAAGAAAGAAAGAAAGAAAGAAAGAAAGAAAGAAAGAAAGAAAGAAAGAGAGAGAGAGAGAGAGAGAGAGAAAGAAAGAAAGAAAGAAAGAAAGAAAGGAAGAAAGAAAGAAAGAGAGAGAGAAAGAAAGACAGAAAGAAAGAAAGAAGAAAGAGAGAGAGAGAGGGAGAAAGACAGCGAGAAAGAAAGACGAGAGAAGAAAGAAAAAAAAAGAAAGAGGAAAGACAGGAAGAAAGACAAAGCAAGAAAGCAAGAAAACAAGACAGCAAGAAAGCACGACAGAAAGAGAGAAAGAGACAGAAAGAAAAAGCAAGAAAGCAGCAGAGAGAGAGAGAGAGAGAGAGAGAGAGAGAGAGAGAGAGGCGCGAGGCGAGGCGAGGCGAGGCGAGGCGAATCTACCTGCTTTCACTACATGTGGGGAGAATCAGGAAAGCCCCCACTAACAACAAGGCCTGAAGTGGAGCTGCCATCTGTGAAATCCGAGCAGAAGAGTCCACACGGGTTAAAGACACGAAGAAAGACAGGGAAACAACTGCTCAAAGAGAAGAACAATCTGGCCCAGCCAGGGTCTGTCTCCTGAAGTTGTGTGGGCAACGAGGGAGTGGGACGGAGGGAGGGAGTGGGACGGAGGGAGGGAGGGCCTCCGAGGCTCGTGTCAAACAATAAATGATAATAAAATAAAAGGAAGTTAAAAAAAAAAATTGCGCATCATTCGTAGCATCACTGACGCCTCGAAAGGCGAGAGGCATGTGTTTATGTCACTGTGGGACTGTTTTCTTTTTTCTTTTCTCTTTTTCTTCCCTCTCTTCCCGGAAACTCACTTTTTAATTATTTCATTTTCCTTTTCTTTTTTTTTTTTTAATTTTTAATTTTACTTTCATTTTTACTTTTATTTTTAATTGCTTGAGAGGTTGTCTCCCTCTCTCGCCCAGGCTGGTGTACAGTGGCGCGATCTCGGCTCACTGCAACCTCCGCCTCCCAGGTTCAAGTGATTCTCCTGCCTCAGCTCGGCCTCCCGAGTAGCTGAGATTACAGAGGCGCACGACCATGCCCGGCTAATTTTTGGTATTTTGACTAGAGACGGACGGGGTTTCACCATACTGGCCCTGCTCGTCTGACCACCTCGTGATCCAGCGATCCACCACCCTCGGCGTCCCAAAGTGCTGGGATGACAGGCTTGAGCCACCGCGCCGGGCCTAGTTATTCCTTTTATTTTATTTCTAATTTTTAATTGTACGTATGCACGTATGCATGTATGTATGTATGTATGTATGTATGTATGTATGCATGCATGCATGTATCTATCCTTTTCTTTTTTTTTGAGACGGACAGAGAGAGACAGTGAGAAACAGAGAGAGAGAGAGAGAGACAGACAGACAGACAGAGAGAGAGAGAGAGAAACAGACGGGGGGGGAGAGAGAGAGAGAGAGAGAGAGAGAGAGAGAGAGAGACCAACAGACAGAAGGACAGGCAGAGAAAGAGAGTAAGACAGAAGACAGACACAGGGAGAGAGACAAGCGGGGGGGGGGGGAGAGAGAGAGAGAGAGAGAGAGAGAGAGAGAGCTCCCAGACATCACGAAGCCGTTTCAATGACATATTCTCTCTGGTCTTTGTCTGGGGATATTCAGTTTTTCAACGTAGGCCTCAAGGGCTCCCAGATGTCCCTTTCGAATCTCTACAAAGAGAGTGTCTCCAACCTGCCTAATCAAAACAAAGGTGTAACCCTTTAGGATGAGTCCACACATCGCAAAGCAGTTTCTCAAATACATTCTTTCTAATTTTCATCTGGGAATATTAGGTGATTCACCATAGGCCTAAAGGGACTCCCAAAAATCCATTCAGAGAGACTGCCCAAAAAAAGTGTTTCTAACCTGATGAATCCAAAGAATGGTGTATCGCTAAGAGATCAATCTACGCATCACAAATCAATGTGACAGATAGCCTCTCTCTGGTTTTAATCTGTGGATAGTCTGCTTTCCAACGTAGGCCTCAATGGGTTTCCAAATGTCCCCTCACAGATTCTACGGAAAGCGTGTTTCCAACCTCCTGGTTCAAAAGAATTATCCGTTCGAGGTGAATCCACACGTCAAAAAGCAGTTTCACCAGCAGCAGTTTTTCTCCTTTTCCTCTGGGGATGTTCACTTTCACCAGGAGCCACAAAGGGCTCCCAAATGTCCCTTCGAAGATTCTGCAAAGAACTGCTTCCAATCGGCCGCGTGCAGCGGCTCACGCCTGTCATCCCAGCATTTTGGGAGGCAGAGGCGGGTGGATCACCTGAGGTCAGGAGTTCGAGACCAGCCTGGCCAAAACGGTGAAACCCCATCTCTACCAAGAACACAAAAAATTTGCCGGGCTTGGTAGCGGGTGCCTGTGATCCCAACTACTTGGGAGGCTGAGGCAGGAGAATCCCTTCAACTGGAAGGCAGAGGTTGCAGTGAGCCGAGATGGTGTCACTGCACTCCAGCCTGGGGGACAGAGTGAGAGTCTGTCTTAAAAAAAATAAAAACATTAAGAAAAAAATACTACTACTACAACAACAACAACAACAACAACAACAACAACAACAACAACAAAATGCTTCCAATCTGCTGAATCAACAGAAAGGTTTAACTCAGTAAGAGGAATCTACACATCGCTAAAAAGCAGTTTTACAGATAGCTTCTTGTTAGTTTTTATCTACAGTTTCCTGGTTTTCACCCTAGGCCTCGAATAGCTCCCAAATGTCCTTTTGCAGATTCTACAAAAGGGCCGCTTCCAACCTGGTATATCAAAAGAAAGGTTTCACTCTGTGAGATGAATCCACACACGACAAAGCAGTTTCAGAGACAGCTTCTTTCTAGTTTTTATTTGGGGATATTCGGTTTTTCACACTAGGCCTCAGTGGGCTCCCAAAGGTATACTCGCGGATTCTACAGAAAGAGTGCTTCAAACCTCCTCAATCAAAAATTAGTTGTAATTCGGTGCCATGAATCCACACATCACAAAGCGGTATCATAGAGAGCTTCTTTCTATTTCTCTGGTGGGGATACTCGGTTTTTCACAACAGGCCCCAGTGGGCTCCCAAATGTCCATTCTGCTTCCAAACTGCTGAATCCAAAGGCAGTTTTAACTCGGTATGATGAATCCACACGTCACAAAGCTGTTTCATGAAGACCTTCTCTCTCGTTTTTATCTGAAAACATAAGATTTTTTCACCATACGACACAAGGGTCTCCGAAATGTACACAGACAGATTCAACAAAAAAACCCTTCCAACCTGCTGAGTAAAAAGAAAGGTTTAACTCTGCGAGACGAATACACACACGACAAAGCAGCTTCACAGAGAATGGTGTTTTTTGTTTGTTTGTTTGCTTGCTTGCTTGCTTGCTTGCTTGCTTTTTGGTTTGTTTTCTTGGTTTTTTTTTTTTTTTTTTTTTTTTTTTTGGAGACGCACTTTCGCTCTTGTTGCTCAGACTGGAGCGCAATGGCGCCATCTCGCCTCACTGCGACCTCCGCCTCCCAGGTTCAAGCAATTCTCCTGCCTCCGTTTCCCTTCCCGAGTAGCTGGGATTACAGGCATGTGCCACCACGCCCGGCTAATTTTGTATTTTCAGTAGAGACGGGGTTTCTCCATGTGGGTCAGTCTGGTCTCGAACTGCCGACCTCAGGTGATCTGCCAGCCTCGGCCTCCCAAAGTGCTGGGATGACAGGCGTGAGCCACCGCGCCCGTACAATTGTATTGTATCGTATTGTATTGTATTTACATTGATTGATTGATTGATTGATGCTGCCTGATCAAAGGTCACTCAGGCCCAGTCGTCAAAGTGGCGATTTCCTAGGCAACAAGGAAGGGGGGAGCTTGGAGGTGGGGGCGGGGGCGGTGGAGAAGACACAGTTGCCCCAGGCTGTGCGCAGGCGGCCTGAGCTTCCTTCCTCTGTTGAGGCCTCCATTTTCAGAGTAACAGTGGCCGCTAGGTGATGCCCGACGTCTGCCAATGAGACTGTCAGCCCGGAATGAATTGGGATCGCCTGGAGGGGGAGGCGGGAGGGGGAAGGATGGAGGCCCCCACAGCACAGTGGGTCACCGCGCCCTTCCAGGCGATCCCCACAACTAATCGACCAGGGCCCCTGGGGGCACACAGCCTAAGACCCCAGCCATCGGATCATCTGGAACTTCTGTCCGAAGACGAGAGACGAGAGACCGACTGGAAATTCTCTCGGTCAAGGTCCAAACGTAAAAGAATCACTGACACAGACACCAGGACTAACTAAGACAATTTGTAAAAGTTTCCGTGTTTTGGGTGAATCCGCGTATTTCTGGATCACAAAATTACTGATTTTGAACATTGCGGTTTTTCCACTCCTTACGTGTACGGTCCTGTGATAGACAGACCAGGGGACTCCTCAGCTCAGAGTCCATGAGGCCAGAAGCTGACATCCTAAATTTCTATGTAGAATGAATTTCAGCAAGCCAGCCAAACACTCTGCCGTAAAACTGTCCGGAAGACAAGCGGTGGTGTTTCGGGGGCGGATTTGGGGGGGGGGGGGGAGCCGGGTGCGGTACGCTCACGCCTGTCATCCCCGCACTTTGGGAGGCCGAGGGCAGGCGGATCCCTCGAGATGGTGGCCATTGCACTCCAGCGTGGGCAACAAGAGCGAAAACTCCGTCCAAAACAAGAACAACAACAGAAACGTGAAGTGCCGTCTGCTGTTCTTTTTGCTTCCCACCCCGAGAAGAACAGAATACAGCTGTTGTCTCCCTGCCCGCCTGCCTGCCTGCCTGCCTGCCTGCCTGCCTGTCTGCGTGCCTGTCTGTCTGTCTGTCTGTCTGTCTGTCTGTCTGTGACAGGGTCTCGCTCTGTCTTTCGCCCAGACTGGAGTGCAGTGACACCATTGTGGCTCACTGCAGCCTCAACTTCCCCGGGGTTAGGGGATTCTTCTAAGGGATCCTACGGCCTCGGCCTCCCAAAGTGTTGGGGTTACAGGCGTGAGCCATCAGCACCCGGCCTGAGTTCATACATCTGGTCTCACTACGCCTTAACCACACGCCCGTGAAGCACTCAAGTCAAGAGAGAGTCGGCAAGAGACTTTCAGCA
>NC_133415.1:38775000-38785000 GCF_049350105.2 Macaca mulatta | reverse complement strand
GGGGTGGAGGTGGGAGCTACCAAAGACACAAGTGCGGTCATTAGCGTGTCAGAGTGGACTCCAGACCCACGACCTCAGAGAGGCAATCCCTGAACGAGTGTTAGTGCATGACATCCACGCTCCCGGACACGGCGTGGATTTCACGGGGAAAGCAGTGCACATCACACTCCCTTCCTGTTCCGGGGCAAGATTTTGCTCCCGAAGTACCCATTTCTCAACCGTGTTCCCCAAAGTCCACCCTGTCGTGAATCAGTCATGAATCTAGTCAGTACGGTGAATCGCGGAGCAGCCACATCCCACCACGAAGATCGGAGTCCGCACACTACACATCGCCCCACGCGGTGTCTCCCCACAAGAACATCACCGCCGTCCTAGCCGAGTAGTGATACAGTGCCATTTCTTTCATTTTCTCTTTCTCGCTTGCTATTTATTTATTTATTTATTTATTTATTTTTGAGACAGAGTCTCACTCACTCTACAGCCCAAGCTGTAGCGCTGTGGCACGATCTCGGCTCACGGCAACCCCCGCCTCCCAGGTTCAAGCGATTCTCCCGCCTCCGACTCCCGAGTAGCTGGGATCACAGGGGTCTGCCCCACCGCACCCGACTCAGTTTTGTAGTTTTAGTAGAGACGGGGTTTCACCACGTGGGCCAGGCTGGTCTTGAACTCCTGACCTCCTGATCCGCCCGCCTCGGCTTCCCAAAGTGCTGGGGTGACAGACGTGAGCCACCGCGTTCAGCCCCTACGGTGCCATTGCTTGGAAATCACTCGTGGGAACACACACTTATGGGTCACGTGTGAAGAATTTTCCTTTGTCTATTTTTTTTCCCCTTTTTTTCGTGTGTGTGTGTGTGTGTGTGTGTGTGTGTGTGTGTGTGTGTGTGCGTGCGTGTGCGCGCGCGGTGGGACGGAGTTTCGCTCTTGCTGCCCAGGCTGGAGTGCAATGGCGCGATCTCGGCTCACTGCAACCTCCGCTTGCCAGGTTCCAGCGATTCTCCTGCGTCTGCCTCCCGAGTAGCTGGGATTACAGGCCTGCGCCCCCATGCCCGGCTAATTTTGTATTTTTAGTAGAGACGGGGTTTCTTCATGTGGGTCAGGCTGGCCTCGAACTCCCGACCTCAGGTGATCCACCCGCCTCGGCCTTCCAAAATGCTGGGATGACGGGCATGAGCCACCGTGCCCGGCCTTAGCCGTTTATTTTAAAGTCGAGGAGCTTATCAGGGAAATACGAGAAGTTTGGACATCACAGGTGACAGAGAGAAAGGTCTGCAAATGGCCCTTCCATCCAAGTGGGGACCCGGCCTCGATCTCCCGAAATCATGCACCCAGTGGGGAAGCCCGGCAAGGCCCGTCTGTGTAGATTCCTCTCGGCCTCTCTAAGCACGCACTTCTCACTTTGGTGGAAGGGGCAGGGCCCTCTCTGGGACGGGGGAATCTGACAGACAAAGAGACAGACGTAGAAAAAGAGAGATCGACAGACAGAGACAGAGAGAAACGGACAGAAAGAGCGAGAGAGCGAGAGAGCGAGAGCGAGAGCGAGAGAGAGAGAGAAACAGACTAGACAGGGAGGGGGAGAGAGGGAGAGAGACAGACAGAGACAGACAGACAGGCAAAAAAGAGAGTAAGACAGAAGACAGACACAGTGAGTGAGAGACACAGGTAGAGAGAGAGAGAGAGAGAGAGAGAGAGAGAGAGAGACAGAGAGACAGAGAGAAAGAGAGGGACAGGCAGACAGATAAAGAGAGTGACAGAGAAAGACATAGACGGACAGTGAGAGACAGAGAGAAAGAGACAGAGAGAGAGAGAGAGAGAGAGAGAGAGAGAGAGAGAGAGAGGCAGACAGACAGACAGGCAAAGAAAGAGAGTAAGACAGAAGACAGACACAGTGAGAGAGACAGGAAAGACAGAAACGGACAGAGAGAGACAGAGAGGAACAGACAGAAAGAGAGAGGGTCCTAGCCCAATAGCGATACAGTGCCATTTCTTTCATTTCCTCTTTCTTTCCTTCTTTCTTTCTTTCTTTCTTTCTTTCTTTCTTTCTTTCTTTCTTCTTTTTTTATTTTTTTATTTTTTTGAGACGGAGTCTTGCTCTGTCACCCAGGCTGGAGTGCAGTGGCGCGATCGCAGCTCCCTGCAACCTCCGCCTCCCGGGTTCACACCATTCTCCGGCCTCAACCTCCCGAGTAGCTGGGACTACAGGCGCCGGCCACTACACCCAGATAATTCGTTTGTTTTTTTTGGAGAGACGGGGTTTCACCATGTTAGCCAGGATGGTCTCGATCTCCTGACCTGGCGATCCGCCCGCCTCAGCCTCCCAAAGTACTAGGATGACAGACGTGAGCCACTGCGTTCAGTCTACAGTGCCGTATCTCAGAAATCACTCACAGGAACAGACACTTACAGGTCATGTGTAGAGTTTCTTTTTTTGTTTTGTTTTGTTTTGTTTTGTTTTGTTCCGTTTTGTTTTGTTTTGCACGAGGAGGTGGCGGGATGGAGTTTCGCTCTTGCGTCCCAGGATGGAGTGAAATGGCAGAGGGGACTCAGGGAGTCAACCTATGGCAGAGATGGCACGTCATTCAGAGCGTAACGTCCACAGCGAAAGGTGGTAGGGCCGGCACTTTTAAAGGCTGAAATCCCGGCGGCTCAGGCCTGTCGTCCTCGCACTTTGGGAGGCCCAGGAGAACGGATCACTTGAGGTCAGGAGTTCGAGACCAGTGCGGCCAACATGGAGAAACCCCGTCTCTACTCAAAATACAAAAATTAGCCGGATGTGGTGGTGTGCGCCTGTAATCCCAGCCACTGAAGAAGAATCACTGGAATCCGGGAGGCAGAGGTTGCAGTGAGCCGAGGGAGTGCCACTGCACCCCCGCCTGGGTGACAGACTGAGAGAGACTCAGTCCCTCCCTACCAAAAAAGAAAGAAAGAAAGAAAGAAAGAAAGAAAGAAAGAAAGAAAGAAAGAAAGAAAAAAAAAAAAAAAAAAGAAAAAAGAAAAAAAAAACACAGGGACCGCCACCGGGCGCAGTGGCTCACACATGTAATCCCAGCACTTTGGGAGGCCGAGGTGGGCGGATCACCTGAGGTCAGGAGTTCAAGAGCAGCCTGGCCCACATGGTGAAACTCCGTCTCTACTAACATAGAAACATCTTCGGAGCATGATGGTGGGTGCCTGTAATCCCAGCTGCTCAGGAGGCTGAGACGGGAGAATCGCTTGAACCTGGGAGACGGTGGTTGCAGTGAGCCGAATCGCACCACCGCACTCCAGGCTGGGTGGCTGAGTGAGACTCTGTCTTAAAACAACAACAACAACAGCAGCAAAAAAAAAATAGCAAACGCACAAAAAAAGAACAGGCCAAAATACTCCATTGTCACTGAACGTTCCGCCACCAGACCGGAAACCCCCTGACTCAGGTCAAGGAGGTGGTGTTTCCTTCTCTCTGTCTCTGTCTCTGTCTCTCTCTCTCTCTCTCTCTCTCTCTCTCTCTCTCTCTCTCTCCCTCCCCCCCCCCAACTTTTATGTCTTGTTCAAGCAGACATGTGCAAGATTGTTACACAAGTAAACTTCTGACTGGGGGGTTCAGTGTGCAGATGATTTCATCACCCGGATAACTCAGCGCAGTACCCGACAGTTTTCGTGGTTTGGTTTTTTGTTTTGTTTTGTTTTGTTTTGTTTTTCCCTGAAGATGTCTCTCCTTCCACACCTCCTCCCTCAAGTAGGCTCCCGCCTCCCTGGTCCCCCTCGTTCTGCCCACGAGTTCTCATTATTTAGTTCCCAGTTATAGATGAGAACACGCGGTCTTTAGCTGATCGTTGCTTTCATCTTCGGCGGTGGCGGTGAAAGAGGCATGACACGAAATCGACCCTTAGGACGCTCCCCTCCGTCCACACCCCACACCCCCTCCCCACACACACCCTCATTCCTGCCCCCCCTCCTCAAACCCAAGACAGGAAGAAAGGCAGATATTAAAGTCAGAGGTCAGCCTCCAAGACGGTGGAGGCAAGGGATCTGAAAGGGTGAGCAAGCGATAGGGGTCGGGGGATGTCGTGGCCGAGCTAGCAAAAATAGGGGACCGACTTTCCAGCCCCAGCACACCCCCAATCCTCAACCGCAGCTAGCCTCTGGGTGGGGTTGCGCCTGTAAAAGCTTCTGAATGGAGAGAAGCCCAAGGCTATGGAAGGCATCAGCTCCAAGTCCGGGAAGGGAACAGGGCTTTGTGCATTGGAATGGGGCTTTAGAAGGCGGTGCTGCGGTTTCCAAAGCGACACGCCTCGCCTCGCCTCGCCTCGCCTCGCCCCGCCCCGCCTCGCCCAGAGCGAAACTCCGTCTCAAAAAAATAATAATAATTTTAAGATAATAATAATACTAAAAAATAAATAAATAAATAAATAAATAAATAAGAAATAAATAGTTAGTACAGCGGTCGTGGTCGTGAATCATTCCCCGGAGTCCAGGCGCAGTGGCTCACGCCCGTCACGCGAGCACTTTGGGACGCCGGGGCAGAAGGGTTGCAACAACATGATGAGACCCTGTCTGTGCAAAAACAGTTGAAAAGGAAGGCCGGGCGCGGCGGCTGACGCCTGCCGTCCCAGCACTTTGGGAGGCCGGGGAGGGAGAATCACCTGAGGTCGGGAGTTGGAGACCAGCCTGACCAACATGGAGAAGCCCCGTCTCTAGTAAAAATACAAAATCAACCAGACGTGGTGGTGCATACCTGCAACCCGAGCTACTACTCGGGAGGCAGACTCAGGAGAATCTCTTGAACCCGGGAGGCAGAAGTTGCGGTGAGCCGAGATCCGCGCCATTGCACTCCAGTCTGGGCAACAAGAGCGAAACTCTGTCTCGGGAAAAAGAAAAATAAAACAATAAAAATTGAAAATCATCTGGGCACAGTGGCGCATGCCCCGTGGTCCCAGGCACTACACTCTGGAGGCTGAGGTGGAAGGATCGCTTGAGTCCAGGAGCGTCCACACTGCAGTGAGTTTGGTTTTGATGGCACCACTGCCAGGGTGACAGAGTGAGACGCCGTCTGTAAATCAGTCAAGCAATCAATCAGATCACTGCAAGGAGCTCTCTATGTCTTACTTTCAATAGGTGTCTCTTCAGGCCAAGCAGGCATGGTGCCTCACGCCAGTAATCCCAGCACTTTGGGAGGCCGAGGTGGGATGAAAGAAGGAAGGAAGGAAGGAAGGAAGGAAGGAAGGAAGGAAGGAAGGAAGGAAGGAAGGACAGACAGAACAAAAAGTTTTACAACCCTTTTTTTCATAGTGTCAGGAATTTACAGATAATACAAGTAGTTTAGGTCAGGGGCCGATGTTATTAGTATTACTTTTTTTTTTTTTTTTTTAACTCCTACGGCCTGGTGGTGGTGCCAAGGTTGTCTGGCTATTTATCTGACTTTTGTTTGTTTCTAACGTTTTGCTTTCTCTCTTTCCTCCTGTCTTGTGAACTAGGCAAGGTGGGGGGAGGAGGGCAGCAGGAGCAGTAGAGGTCTCCTTCCTCATCCCCCACTTTGAGAATTTTCACTAATTAGTGGGCGGGTTCCCTTTCATTTTTACTTTTTGGGTCTTTTAGCGAGACAGAGTGATAGCGTTTTATGTAATACACTTGTGTGGAAGTTTTCTGACGAGCCATGGTAGCTACAAAACCTTTTATCATTGGAAGGAGCAAGTGTAATACACAGGGGCGCAGCAAGCAAGTAAGTTTCTTTTTTTTTTTTTTTTTTGAGACCGAGTCTCGCTCTGTCACCCAGGCTGGAGTGCTGTGGCCGGATCTCAGCTCACTGCAAGCTCCGCCTCCCGGGTTCACGCCATTCTCCTGCCTCAGCCTCCTGAGTAGCTGGGACTACAGGCGCCCGCCACCTCACCCGGCTAGTTTTTTTGTATTTTTTAGTAGAGACAGGGTTTCACCGTGTTAGCCAGGATGGTCTCGATCTCCTGACCTCGTGATCCGCCCGTCTCGGCCTCCCAAAGTGCTGGGATGACAGGCTTGAGCCACCGCGCCCGGCCAGCAAGTTTCTATTACAAGTAATACACTTACAGTGAGGGTTTTACATTTTCTACAGCTGGAAACTCTTTTCTAAATGAAGACCTAGGATCAAACCTGTGTTAAACCTGAACAGGCACATGTACTAACTTTGTCATGTCTTAAGCAGGTTAGTTTTTAACTGGGCCTTAAAACCTTTTTTTAGCAAGTAAAACAGTATTTTTTAATCAGAGAAGTTTTTACGAGCCCGACGCTTGAACTTGCGGCGTCTGTTTGGGGAAAGAGTTGGTTAAAGTCATGTTATCTTGAGGCATTAACCCTTCTGCTTCTCCAGGCCATTGGTCTCTTACGTTAGCCCTTCTATCAACATAACATGAAGAAACATCTAGGCTGCCAGCAATGTTTTCAGCCTACTGAGGAAATAGGTTTTTTTCTGTTTTTTTATTTTTATTTTTTAAATTTTTGGCTAAAGGAGGAGGTTCTGGTAACTTCTGGTTTATATGTTTAAAGAATGACTGAAAGACCTTGCGATCGTTGCTGGGCTGGACGGGTCTGGGTTTCCTAAGCAGTACGTGTACAGTGGGGACACCTTACATAGGTGTTTCTTCTAGCATGGTTATGGGTGGGGGGTGGGGTGGGGTGGTAACAACAACAAAGCAATGTATAGCATATTCATATCCAGCAAGGACGAAAGAGGTCCTCACCTGGGAAAAAGGTTGAATACAGCGACAGAACAATAGGAAAACAGTTAGTATTCTAGGAAAACTATCTGTCTTAAGATTTTTAACTACATTGACTTGCTTGATGAGTCCTCAAGCTTCGGCCGTGCATAGACTAGTCAGCTGCCGGTGTGTGACTAGAGCAGGGCTTGTGGTCCTCAGCAGCAGCTTGGAGCTTGGTCTCGTCTCAGGATCAGCCGGGCTGGATGATCTGCGCCCTGTTAGCCGGTCCACTTGTCCTGAGCTGTCGGTGTTAGCTGACTGTGGTGGATCCAAGACGCAACACCTGCAACTTTAACAGCAGTGGGAGTGGACAAGGTTACAGTATAGGGCTCATCCTATATGGGTTGTAGAAAAATTAGGTTTTACTTTAAACAGAGTCCCTAGATTTAAATGGGTGTCAGGCTTATAGGCATTATTTTTCTTTATTTAATTATGAACACTTCGTATGGCTATTTTGAAAGGCTGCATTTGCCTTTTAAAGGTTAATTTCTTTAGTTTCCGGAGGTCACCTTTTATTTGACCTACGATTTGCGGGTGGCCAACTGAACACAATCTTACAGGGCAGATACCTAGTTTGTTTGGTAGGGGTGCACCTGACTCGGAGGAGGACCGTAGGCAAAAACCTGATTTTATCTTAAGTGAATTTCCTGGCATATATCTATATATCTATCTATATCTATATCTATATCTGTATCTGTGTGTGTGTGTGTGTGTGTGTGTGTGTGTGTGTGTGTGTGTGTGTATATATATACATCTATCTATCTATCTATCTATCTATCTATCTATCTATATCTATATGGCAACCCTTTTTTTTTCGTTTTGTTTTTTGGTCGCCAGTAGCTGCTCGCTCGAGTGTCCAGTTCATGCGTTCCACCTTTTGTTGAACTTTGTGGCCGATAGGCTGCGTGTAACCTCTGTTGTATTGTTAACAGTCTTGTTAAATCTTGCACTATTCCAGCTACAGCTACAAATGCTGGCCTATTGTCTGACTTTAAAATCAGAGGTAGTCTTAAACCTGGGGATAATGTCTTTTAACAGTACTTTAGTCACTTCTTGTACTTTTTCTGTCCTGGTGGGGAAAACTGTAACTTACCCTGAAAAGGTGCAAACAAGCACTAGCCTCCAGCAGGGGGCAGTCCTGTAAAGTCTATAAGCAAGTTTTCACAAGGTATGGCTCTTTTTCCTGTTTCAGTTTCTTAGAGGAGGAGTTCCCCCCTCCCCCCATCCCCACCCCCACTCCGCCCCTTTGTCACTGTATCTAGTGGCTGAGCCTTCAGTGAGAAATTGGAATCCAGATACGGCAGAGTCTTGCTGTTTGTAACTTCTAATGTGACCATGGGCTCCTGGGAGCCTAATGAGAAGGTGCCTAGTCTGCCCTAGTCTTTACATTCTTCAGCTCCCGTCAGCCTGATCAGATGAGTGTCTGGTTCCTCCAAGGTGCAGCAGCCCTTGGCCGATGGCCTCTTTGTCTTGCGGCCTTGGCCATTTCCTGTATTGCCTTCTGAACATTTACCCTTCTAGAGTCTTTTTTTTTTTTTTCCATCTCGCACATTAATCTCTCTCTAGCCTTGTCCGGCTCTGGAATCCTTGCCTAACTTGACTTCGGTCATGTCTACATCCACGTCCGCGGCCTCTCACAATGCTGCTTCCCCCCCCCGCGTTCTCACGCTCCTACGGCCAGCTGGTGGGGCCCGAGAAACGGCACGGGCCCTGCCCCCGCCCACGCACTGCTGTCTGTCTCTCCTGTTTTCTTTTGATTCTCTATCTTTACACTTGCTTTTAGTCTTTCTTTTTCTTTTGCTCTTTTCCCTCTTTTCTAGAGTTTAACAGGCTCTTTTCTTTATACACTTGGAGGGTGAAACAGGCATACCGAGAGTCAGCGTAAATGTTTACAGTCTTACCCTCACCGAGTTCTAAGGCCCGGATTAAAGCAATGAGCCCAGCTTAACGACAGCGTCCAGGGTTACCACCGCATATTCTGCACATCTCTCCCCTCGTGGGTTGGTGAAGCTGTTCCCGTCCACGCATAGCTCCTAGTGTACTGATGCCCAAGGCTGGTCCCGGAGGTCAGATCTGCTAGAGTACACTGGAGTCCAACACCTCTACACAGTCATGCTCGACAGGGCTCTAGCTGTCGGGAGCAAGGCGGTGGGTTCAGGGTGTTCCCAGTTTAGTAGCTCAATGGTTGAAAAGGGCTGATAGATGAAAGTCTGTTGCCCACCCCCCTCCCCCCGGGATGTGGGCCTGGTCATTATAATAGACAGGTCCTCGTATCTCCCTGAGAGGCATTTACAGAGCTCGAGTAAGACCAGATCTGAGATGGCCCACTTGACTATCTCGACTTCTTTCCTTGGCCTCTGGAGGCTCCGATCCTTCCCTTCGAGGTGAGACCTGGGGCGTGTCAGCTCCTGAATCTCATTTCTGAGGGGGTTGTTGGCCTCGGTGAAGCGGGGTAGGCTGGGAAACATGGAGAAAGAATCTGTGTTATCTCTCGTGGCTCCCGTAAAAACTGGCTTCTCTTGCCGTTTCCTGGGACTCCCTTTTTAAAAAAACTCTGTGTCTGCCGGCGAAGCCGCTCTTACTTTTACTTTTGGCTATTTTGCACAAAGTTGTTAAACAGGGCTAAATTAACGCTGGCTTTGTCTATAATCTATTTCGCCGTGAGTCCATATAAAGGAATTTGATCTAGGTACACAGGCTGTCCTCCGACCCCGTCACCACCTGAACTACACGGCCAATTGTTCTCTGCCTGTAGTTCCTTCCGTGGGCCATCCAACAGCAGAAGAGGGCAATTCTAATTCACCCAGAGTTCGTGACCTCTAGGGGGTTAACTGAACTCTATAATCTCCTGCAAAACCTTTTGTAAGGTTCTGTAACATGCATTTTAGTAGGGTAAGTTGTGACGACTTGATGACTTTCCTTTTATTTTTCTTTTTGAAACGTTTTTAAGAGGGCTCCTAGCAGAGTGGGCTTACTTTGTGTCTGACCTATGTTTCTCTCGAGACGAAACAACATTCACCCTACGAGAAGGAAAGGGTAAAAGGTCACTCAGTCACGTAATTCACACTAAATCAAAATGAAAGCTAAAACCAAAGTGTCGTTAAGGGCACACCTGTTCGTCAAGCAATTTAAGCCAAACCAAAATCAGGAGCAAGACCAAAGTGGCAATCAAGGCAGGCCTGTTTATCAAGCAATTCAAGTCAAGTCAAAATCGAAACCGAAACCAAAGTATCAACCAATGAATTCAAGTCAAGTCAGAAACCAAAACCAAAGTGCCGGTAGAGGCACGCCGTGGG